>NW_007256032.1:85865-115276 GCF_000164805.1 Carlito syrichta | reverse complement strand
AAAAAAAAACAAAAAACCAAAGAACAAGTTGAGTGGCCTATTCAGATTTGATTTTTTCAACGTATAGTTGCTGAACTTAAAAATGAAAAACAAAAGCTAATGCTGTAGTTTCCTTTCTTATCTGTCAACCAATTTTTGACTTTTGCATTTTAAAATTACATAATAGGAGAATAATAAAGAACAGCTGCTTCAACACATATATTTATATATTAGGAAATAACCATCCAGAGGTTACATGGCTTGCCCAAAGTCACATAGGGATTAGTGTCAGAATCAAGACTAAAATTTTATCCCTTTGATTCTTTGACCATTCCTCTTTATACTCTATATTATATGCCACATGTTCATTGTAATATATAAACTTGTAAGTCTCAAAATTATGTGCTTTTGAAAATAACTTTTTTATTAAGTCTGAAGGCCTATAATTTTAGCTCATCGGTTTTAAAATAGAGACATGTGAGTGGCTTGACATGATAATGAAAAACTATTTAATTTATCCCATACCTTTAACTGGAAAACCAGTACATTTTTAAAGGAAAATATAATTCTGGAAAATCTCTCTTATGGGTGAGTCAAAGTTTGAAACATTGTTTAAGAAGCAAATTTCTACCCAATATTTGAGACTGAAGAAACAAGAAAAGAAATTAGCTTTGGAAAAACAGGCAATTTGATGGAGTTAAATAAAATTGTAAGCCAGGCTCGGTGGCTCAGCCTGTAATTCCAGCACTTTGAGAGGCCGAGGAGAGTGAATTGCCTGAGCTCATGGGTTTGAGACCAGCCCAGGCAACTTGGTGAGACCTCGTCTCTACAATAAATAAAAAAAATTATCCAGGTGTGGTAGCACTCGCCTGTAGTTCTGGCTACTTGGAAGGCTGAGGCGGAAGAATTTCTGGAGCCCAGCAGGTCAACTCTGGGGTGAACGTGAGCATGCTACTGCACTCCAGCCTGGGCAACGGAGTGAGACTCCAAATCAATAAAAAATAAATTGTAAGTTCTGATCGCTCATGTACTAGTATTTATCTACTAATCATAATCTTTTATCATTCTTTTTAAAATCTCATTTGTTTCCGCTGGCTTTATTTTTGAATTGAATTTAACATGGAACATGATTAAATGGGTTTGGTTTGTTAAGATAAGTGCCATGATTTCAGCAAGAAATCACACATAAATGAAAGAAGTAAGATTTGTACTGTAGCTATGGCCATAGGAGCTAGGAGAATTACAACAAAAACCTGAACAATTTATTATGTTAGCTAAACTTGTATATTCTTTTATAAAAACTTCCATTTGGAAAAGACCATAGAAGTTTTCCAATATCTCAGTCAGTATAAATATCTTTTATGTAGCATTTTTGACACCTGTTATGTATTCATACAGTTTGAATACTTTTAATGATGTGGATCTCATTACTTACTAAGGTAGACAATTTAGATGTTAGATAGATGTTATTGTTAAAAAGATCTTCGTTACCTCGAGCTGGTATCTTATTCCTTGTCATTCTGATTAATTAGTTCACATTTAATCTTTTCAAGTGATATTTAAAGCTGATGTTCAGTCAGTTATACATCAGTAGAGCAATACCAGATTTTTGTGGGCTGGCATTCATTCGGATTGGTCAGGCATCTGGATTGGTCAGTCAGGTGTCCATTCTGACTGCTGACTCTTCCTTACTGTTTGTTAATTATTTTGAGTATCACCACTAGATATATTATTGGTAGTGGTGACCTAGAAAGGAGAAAAGAGCACTATACTGGAACCAAAGTGTTTAGTTCTGTCTTCCCCACTTTAGATGCCAATTTCCTCTTCTGTCATATGGGAATATTCCATTAGATTAATGATTGCTAAACTTGCTTATATGTCAGAATCACCTGGAAAGATTGTTAGAATATATTTTCCTGGATCTTACCCCAGATATACTAGATCAGAATCTTGGCAGGAAAGGAAGATTGAAAATTTGTGACCAGACCATAGAATCCAGAAAGGGAGGTGGGGAGGATAAGTTCAAGGGTGAAGTTTAGCCCAGACTTCAGGAGCAAAACATCTCATTTGGCCCAAATTCATTTGGTACTTTCTATGCAGGCTTCAAAATGTTTGATCTAAGGAAAATCAGAGAGGTTATTTTAAGTAAGTCAGGAAGAAGAGTTCGTTCACTGACAGTCATAATTTTTCTTTGAAAAAAAACTCCTCAATACTTCTAAGCCAGCAGTTCAGGTAGTTGAAACTGGATTTCCAGCTTCAAAGTCAGTCCAGATTGTATAAATCAGTCAAATATGTTTATTATACATTAATGAAAAATGTATTAAATGACAATTACAGGTGTTGTGATTTTTAGAGTACCACAAGGGCCTGTATCCCCTTTTCTAACAGTTAGTTCCTGGAATTCCATTCTCAAGTCATAATGGATTTAATTAAAGGTCTTGATTTCTATTAAATTGATTGCCAAATCCCAGAAATCATTTTAATGAATAGAATGGATGAAGTAACAGATGTTTATTTTTTTCAAAGAATGTTTTGTTTTTGTTGTTGTATAGGTGCTACATAAAGTTATTCTAGGAATTTTATTTGAGGAGGTAAGATATACAAGCATTCTACTGATTAGGGTCAAGAGAATGGAAAGAAGGACACTACTCTTTCCCCAAACTAGGATTAAAATAAAATATCAGTAAACTCTCAATTAATTGAGGATTCATTGACTGAGTCAGGTGAGAGGAGAGACTTAGGCAATGTTCATCAAGCGGGGGTGGAAGGTGACTTACTACATAATGGCTGATTATCAGCCCACTTTCCTGCTCTCCCCCTCCATTATGATCAAGTAGGCACATCAAAATAGGATCATGGAGGGGTTGAGAAAAAGAGGAAATGGCTTAATAAGCCTAGAAAATGATAAAGAAATAGCATTGTATTTAATGAACTTCAATAGCGGGTAGGGAGTAAAGAGCCACAAGCAAAGGAAAATATAAAATAAGCTGTGGGTGGAAATTTGAAGGGATTAATTTATTCTAGATAAGAGAGTCAAAAAAGACCTCATAGAATAGTCTGTGAACTAGGCCTGGACGGGTGAGTGGAAATAAGCATTTGGAGATTGGAGAAGGAATGGAAGGTATGTGAAGGGGAGATAACGTCGTGTGTAAAGACACAGGTATGCAAAAGCACAGGGCGTATTTCAAGTGATCTGTCTATTCTGACTGGAACTTGAGGGTGTGAATAAACGAGAGGGATGTAGAGGTGAAGTCTGTAGTAATGATTTAAGGCTACAGTGTAATGAGTTTTTGAGTTAAGATACAGAAATTGAACTTGTTCCTGAAGTCAGTGGATAGCTAGTAAGAGTATTTGAGCAGGAAAATGACACGACTTCACCAGCAGTAGCTGATGAGATTAAAATATGGAGAGAGAAATAATAGAAACAGAGAAACTAGGACTATGAAGTCATAGTTGCCTGGCAGCGGTGGAGAGAGCAACATGAAATATACTGTTCTGTCTTAGTGCCCTGAATGGTAAAGGCTTTTCCCAACCTACCAATTGTCCTTGTCTCAGCTGATTTTCCATTTTTTTCTGAGTTGGATTGCTAGGGAAATGCTGGATTTTTTTTCTTGACTTTCATTTCCCTGATGATATTCTCATTGCAGGAGAGATTCTCAGAGAAATGGTTGATTCTAGGACTAGGACATGAAATATGCATCTACTAGGGTTGGAGCAACTTCTAGTTCAAAAAAATAAGTCAATCTTAAACAAAAGAAAAACCACAATGATGAGGGCAAGTCAAAGGGTTAGAACAGTCAACTGAAAGAGCCCCTAATGGTTAAAGCTGGAACAATCTGAGCAACAAAATAAAGTAGTATTGGATTGCAAAAACAAACAACCATGAGTCCGTACTGACATAAACAAGTGATTGACTAAAGGAATAAATGGGGGAAAACAGACAAACTTCCCTTGCAGAAAAATTCTGAATAATATTTATGTAGATACTCTGCCCTCAGGGAGGTGAAGCATAGTAGAGATTGTGCATAGTGACTTTCCTCCCAAGAGTAGAATATGGAGAGGGGGAAAAATAGTAACTTTACAATAGAGAGACCTGACAAACACTATCTCAGCAATGTGACAAAGCTTAAGCCATGTTGATAGCTGCAATGATATGATGTAATGAGGATGACACTCTACTTCAGTGGTATTCCTACCCCAAACTCATAGCTTCAGTACAATTATGAAAAAAAAAATCAGGCAGATCCCAATTGAAGGTCATTATACAAAACATCTGACCTCAAAAAGTGTCAAAGTCTTCAAAAATGAGGAAAGGAAAGTCTGAGAAACTGTCACAAGAGAGTCTAAGGAGACATGACAACTAAATGGTATCTTGATGGGAACCTAGAAAGAAAAAATAACATTAAGGAAAAAGTGAAGAAATCTGGATAAAATATGAGCTGAATTAATAATAATGTATCAGTATTGATTCATTAATTGTGACATATATACAATACTAATGTAAGATGTTAAAATAGAATAAACTGGGTTTGGAGTATGCGGGAACTCCGTACTATCTCTAATAATTCTGCAAATCTAAGTGTTCTAAAATTAAAAGTCTATTTAAATAAATAGAGACACTGCCACACAGTTTGAGCTTTTAAAAAATCAGTCTATTCTAAATCATTAATAAGGTGTTCAACTAAGACTCAGAACTCGTTTGAGTTTCTTCTGTGTCTTTACTTCCCCTCTTCTTTCTACAGACTCTTCATTGTGAATATGCTCTTAGTATCTCCCTAGGGAGGGTGTGCTAAAGCTAAAACTAAAAATGGCTTAGTTGTGAATATAAGCCTCATTGCAGGAAGAAACCCACCCCTAAGACCTGATTGTAAGTTCCATTTGATGTTTGAATTTAGTCTGAAAATTAAACCACTATAAACTCAAAATGAAAAAAGAAGGCAAAGAAGCCTAAAGTTTTGGGTTTCCTTGAGCATCAGTCATTTTGAGGCCAATGTCACATCTTAGCCCATCGTTGAGCACTGTACTCCATTGTTTCAGGAAACCATTTGAATGGCAAAATGATAAACTTAGGTGAATTCTCAAACCTTGGGAAAATGTTTTCTTGCTGATTTTAAAATGTGACAGGAAAGCATTCTGTGCACATTGGGTTCACCTACTCTCTAAAGTCTTACCTTAAAAAAAAGTTCTATCTTCTGCAAGAATACTAACCTCATTCTACACAAGTTCCGTGAGAGCACAGAATGCTGCTGACCTTGTCAGGGAGAGAAGCTTACATCACAGCTGAAGAGTAGGTCAAACCCTGTTAAAGAAAAGGTCCCGAGACCTATGTGTTGATTAAATCAATATAAAGAGCAACATTACAGGAGTATTTGAATCAATATCAAGTTGAATTCAGAGAGGAATGCAATGTTGGGAGAAGTGACCAGTAAGGAATATTTAGACATCTCACTCCCTTATTCATGAAATAAGTCTCTGCAAAGAAGAAGGCTAAGGAGTCATAGCATTTAGCAAATGAGAAACCCAGTATATGAGGCGGGGGATAAATCTTGCTAAATGGAACATTGATAACAAAAAATCCAAACTTTAAAATATCACAAGTTCAAAGTTTATCAAAATACATTGTATATCGTGTTGATAATGTACAGAATTTTTTCTTTACTTTGTCATAAGTTTCTTTAAATCCCCAGCACCACTCCTTTGCTTCCTGCCATTACTCATTTAATACTTGTTACAAGAATTGTCCTTTTCTTTTTATTTATGGACCATATATTCTGCTGATTCCTTGTTTCTTTTATGTTCCCCTATTCTCATCTTCCTTATCTCTGATGTTTATATTTAGAAATAAGCCAGTGGCATCCACATAGTAGTAGGAAACATAACTCCAGAAGTCATGTACATTCAGCCCTAGGAACTTGAGAAAGAAGAGTTGGTTAATAGGAGCTGTGCTTTTTTTCCCTAGTGGATTTAATGAAGCTGTGAGATATTTGCTTTATACTTCTAAGAATTCTAAGGTTTTTGGTAACTATGAATAAATTTAAGCACTATAGTTTAATAGTATTAGTATTTTGCAGAAAATTAACGTTTTCTTCTTAAATATATTATTTCAAATAATATATAATGTGGTTATGTATTTCTCTTTGCTACCCTTGTATTTTGTTTGGTTTTATTTTGCTTTTGTTCCCAAGGAGTATATCTCATATGTTAATAATGAAAGCCAAGGCAAAAAGTGATTCAAAATACATAAATTCAATTACAGGAACTATAAGGGACATCTCTTGTCCATGACATGAATTACACTGTCCCGTTCATATCATAGAAGAAATAGCAAAATCGATTATATCAATATGTTGATTCTGCTCTAAAACTTCTGCATTTCATTCCTGAGGTCAAAAGTTTGAGAGAAGAAACACCATGACTATACTTATAAAGCAGCATAATTAAGTCAGTGCTAGCCGGGCTCGCTGGCTCAGCCTGTAATCCCACGCTTTGGGAGGTTGAGATGAGTGGATTGCCTGAGCCCGCGGGTTCAAGACCTGCCTGGGCAACTTGGCGAGCCCTCATCTCTACAATAAATCAAAAAATTAGCCGGGTGTGGTAGCGCGCCCCTGTAGTTCCAGCTACTTGGAATGCTGAGGCGGAAGGAACGCCGGAGCCCAGCAGGTCGAGGCTGCAGTGGCCAGGAGCGGCCACTGCATTCCAGTCTGGGTGACACACACACACACACACACAAAAATTAAGTCCTCTTCCTATGTTTTAAGCTCCTTGCTTTGGATAACTAGTCTTGTATATGTGCAAGTATTATTAATAAAGTATTGTTATTAAAACAGTAACATTGAGAATCAATTTGTTGCTGTGATTTCTGTGAAATCTTGGAGATTATGGAGTAATGTCTTTCAGGTAATCATGGTGATTAGTAAGAAAAAATTCTCTAGTTCTTCTTCTGGATTCATTCAAGTCCCTGATTCTGAAACAATGCTAGATGCATTTCCTTTCTTTTTCTGTCCCTCCTTTCTTCTTTTCTTCTATTCTATGTATACATACACCATACTCTTTCATTGGGAGATATATTTGATACATATATATGTTAGTATACTAAATAATTTTGTATTCATTTATATAAATATAAATATATATACCATGCTCTTCCCTTGAGATATGCATATATATTTACAAGTTTATGTGATGCATATGTTTACATGTATAAACTATGCACATACATTCATATAGAAACACAAATAAATAAGTAAATAAACAAGTATAGATATATTTATATTCCAAGAGAGAAGTATGATTGGAGTTGGCAAAAGAAAGGAAAGGAGGTAGAGAGGGATAGAATTCTCATCTTAGGCCATTTGCAAATGAAGGGAGGAATTGATAAGCTTTTTAAAATCAAAGTCTTAATCCATTTTATAGAATTGCCTGTATTGCCAGAACTATAGGTCAAAGGTATTTTATTTGCATGTTCATAGCCTTTTATGGGGTGAGAAATGACAGGCATAATACATTACTACATACTATTAGTTGTGCAAAGATGATTTTTACAAGGAAGCAACCTGGTTTATTTCTCTCTTGTGAGCTAACACATTCAGTGTGATAGTGCACTAACCTGCACAAATGTTGTACCTCTCCTCCTATGTTTTAAGCTCCTCGATGGGAATGACAGTGTTTGATTCCTATTTTATCCCTCATGGTGTCTAACATACCTTACACAAAGCAAGTACTCTGTAGATGCTTTTAAAATAAATTAACCCTAGGAAATAGAGAGCTGTAAGACAACTTTTTCACTTTGAATAAAACAGTAGTCCTTGAGGTAATATACCTGGATTCTGTATACATTTCAACATGATTCAAAAAGGAGAAAACTTACCCTCATTAATTATAAAGGTTTATGTTGGCAACCACTTAGTTCCTATGGTTACATCTCTGAGAAATTATAAAATAGGCACTTCAAGGGTTTGGGAACAGGAACAAATTGTCTGTTATAGAATTCATGAATGCTAATAACTCATTTACTTATAATGCTTATAATTAATTGGTTTAAAATAATCTACTGCAGTCTTAAAATGAATAGCATATTTAAAGGTCACCATTGCTCTCAGCTCTCATTTAAAACTCTAATCGAACAAAAATACATTATGGATATCAATTAAAACATTTAAAATTATTCTCTAGCTAAGCTAGGCTTAAAATATTAAATGATGTATTTATTTACTTTCTCAAATGTTGTGATCTATACTTTGCTATTGGGATATTATAAAACCATAATTTCCAAAGTTTTAGGTCACAGGGGATATTTCCATCATTTATGAAATACAATGAGGCGGAATGAATCATATACACACTAAAGTAATTTCTTGTTAGATGTTTAGCAATGAACTTCCACCTTTTTCCCCTTCACTGAAAATGCCAATTAATATCATTTGCTAAATCTTGTTTACCACTAAAGATATAAAATTCAATGAGAAATTCCATTTATCAATGACAGATATGGCATCCAACAATAAATCTCAACAAAATTAAGCAACCTATCGTACATATTGGGGAAACAGAAGAAATGACATTTTTAGTTTTAATTTTTATGAGAGGTGTGTTAGCAGATATATTGATACTATTAAAATGGGGCATCTGTAATTAGAAAAAATATAAATCTTTGAAGAAAGTTGTTGCTGTTGGGTCATGGAAAGATCTGTAAAACTATATTCAACATAATATTGTATCAGGAAATGCTGATTGCAGTGATATGTTAAAGAGCTCCACAATCAAATAAGTTTGGAAAATTGTCTACCGTGGTTCTTAACTATGTCTTTCTAG
The DNA here is from genome assembly GCF_000164805.1 of Carlito syrichta. NCBI lineage: Eukaryota > Metazoa > Chordata > Mammalia > Primates > Tarsiidae > Carlito > Carlito syrichta. Next base: position 106,486 of record NW_007256032.1, on the reverse strand, counting down.
TCTCATTAGGTTTTTCTATAGCCTTGGGTGGCTACAGGAAAAAATATCTACCCACTCAGTTATGTATTTTCTATGGAAACAAACTACTTATCGAAACATCTTATTTAAATATGATACATAATCAACAATACATAAAAATTATAAACGCCAATGGTGACAGATTGTGTTTTCTTTTCTTTTCTTTTTTTTTTTTTTGAGTTGGAGTCTCACTGTTGCCCAGACTGGAGTGCAGTGGCCACTCCCGGCCACCGCAGTTTCGACCTGCTGGGCTCCGAGGATCCTTCCACCTCAGCCTTCCGAGTAGCCGGAATTACAGGCATGCGCTATCACGCCCGGCTGATTTTTTGATTTCTTGTAGAGATGAGGTCTCGCTGCCCAGGCGGGTCTTGAACCCGTGGGCTCAGGCAATCCACTCACCTCAGCCTCCCAAAGACGCGGGATTACAGGCTGAGCCACCGAGCCCGGCATGTTTTCTAAAAGATGACTGCAATAGTATCCCCCATCTCACATGCTCTTCTCACAAATTAATGTTGTCATTTTTTTTCCTTGGGGAAGTGAGGTCTATGTTTCCTAACCTTAAATTCAGGTGGTAGAAGTGATATAGTGTGACTTCTGAGACTAGGTCATAAAAGGTGATAGTATCAGCTTGTTTCTTTTGGATACCTGCTTGCAACCCTGAGCTGCCAATAAACAACCCAACTGTCTTTAGGGCACCATGCAGTCATGAGGAAGTCCAAATTCTACCATATGGAGAGACCCTGAGACTATATGCAGTGAAAAGAATGTCTGGCCTGCCCCCTGCTGCTTCAGCCAGGGCTCCAGTAATTCCAGCTCCAATAACTGGCCACAGTCACATCTGAGACTCTGAGCCAGAACTGCTCAACTGAACCCTTCCTGAAATTTTTGATCTACAGAAATTATATGGGAAATGAAAGTTGTTGTTATTTATTTATTTATTTTTGAGTTGGAGTCTCATTCCACTGCCCAGGCTGGAGTGCAGTGGAACGCTCGCAGTCATCCCAGCGTTGACCTGCTGGGCTCCGCGATCCTTCGGCCACAGTCTTCTGAGTAACCAGAACCACAGACGCGTGCTACCATGCCTGGCTATTTTTTATTTTATTGTAGAGATGAGGTCTCGCCAAGTTGCCCTGGCTGGTCTCGAACCCACGGGCTCAGGTAATCCACTGGCCTCAGCCTCCCAAAGTGCTGGGATTACAGGCTGAGCCACCGAGCACGGCTGAATGTTGTTACTTTAAACCATTAAGTTTTAAGGTGATGTGTTATGCAGCAATAGTAACTGGAACATTGGGTACCATATTCAACATAATCTTTAGTAATAATACTGATACTCTTATCGTCATAGCAAACCAGTCATAGCCTTTTTGACCTCCAGCTTTTGCCACTGTAAAAGTGAGGATATTCCTTTCAATATAAAAAAGGAATAAGAGAAACAGATAAAATATCTTACAAGTTCCAAATATTGAGGCCTGTGGTGGACAAACTGAATGTTCATGGTCCAAAGAATTTCCAGGAACATAATTTAGGGTTACTAACATTGGTTTCATTGTTCTTGAATTATTTAAATAAAACAGGATATCAGAAATTTTGACACCTGTTTCTTTGCCATTTGCTTCCCAGAAAACCTTACTGTGATTCAATGATTCAAAAAATGTTGAATATTTGAGTATTCTCAGGTGGATTCCTATTTCTAGACTTGAAAAGACCCAATGAATACCTAAGAGCAACCAAAGATCTCCTTGAGAACAATGGTTCGAAGACTTCTTATAGGATGATGGTGAAGGTAATACTTCCTTTCTCTAGGAGCTCTTCAAAGCTTAATATGATCACAGACAGAGATAGAGAGACATGTAATTCAGCAGACATTGGATGATATATCTGGGGAGGCCAAGACTTAGGTATGGGACTTAAATTAGTAAGGCAGGCTTGAGGAAGAAATGATTCTTTGGGGCTGCCTGCTCTATGGCACCAAGAAGTGGAAGATAGGGTAAGAGAAAAGGACTAAAACAATTCATTGATCAGAGGCTCCCTGAGAACTGTCTTTCCAAGGTTTATTCTGGAGTGAGAAAGAGATTGGCAGGAGGATTGTTGGATTTATCTTTGAACACATGAATCTGAAGTTATGATTGCATGAGTAAGTATTTTCTTTCTTGAGAAAGCTCATTTGTATTTGAAAATGTGCTGAAAAATCCATGGAAACATACTAGAAACAGTTTGAGTGACTATAATTATAAAAAGTAACAAAATAATTATGATAATGATATTCCCAAAGTCTTTAGATAGTCTCATGCTTTAGAAATGGTTTTGACGTATTTATAGCTTTCTGTGGAAAAATATTAATTGATACATATATTTCAAGTGTTTTAGTTAAATAACTAGGTCTATATAGCAATCTTGCAGTTTAGCACTTATGATGAGTAGGTTAATATGTTTACAAAACAACTATGTAAAAAATATCTATGTATAAAATGTACATGTATTTAACATCATCTAGATAATCTACTAAATTTGGCATTTTCATGTGACCTAAATGTCACAATAGGCTGTCTCCACTGCCTTCATACATACTCATTTCTAGGAAGAGTTTTCAATTAGATGAGTTAAGAATTTGGAAAGCTACATGTATTCACATCCCTAGCTTCCAATACACCCTCTAAATAGGTGTTTTGATTATTTGTAAAGAAGAAAAAACAAGTGTTTAAATTGCATTTTTTAAACTCCACTTTAATTATTACATTTTAATAAACCTTTCGCTGATTGCAAATAAAACAAATGAAAATTCCAACTGGGCTCGGTGGCTCAGCCTGTTATCCCGCGCCTTTGGGAGGCTGAGGTGAGTGGATTGCCGAGCCCGCAGGTTCGAGACCCACCTGGGCAGCGAGACCTCATCTCTACAATAAATTAAAAAATCAGCCGGGCGTGGTAGCGCATGCCTGTAATTCCGACTACTGGGAAGGCTGAGGCGGAAGGATCGCCAGAGCCCAGCAGGTCGAGGCTGTGGTAGCCGGGAGTGGCCACTGCACTCCAGTCTGGGTAACAGAATGAGACTTCAACTCAAAAAAAAAAAAAGAAAGAAAAGAAAATTCCATTAATAATTACATTTGGTGAAATACACAAGTTGTCTGTTTCAGCTGTATAAGTCAATTGGTCAATGAAATTTAATGAATTCACTTTGCATCAACAAATGCAGAATTAAACTCTGAGAAGAGACATGAATACACTTTAATGCTTATAAAGATAACTTGGAGAGCTTATTGAAAATGGAAGCTGGGCTCGGTGGCTCAGCCTGTAATCCCGCGCCTTGGGAGGCTGAGGTGAGCGGAATGCCTGAGCCCGTGACTTCGAGACCCACTTGGGCAACTTGGCGAGACATCATCCCTACAATAAATAAAAAATTAGCCGGGTGTGGTAGTGCGCGCCTGTAGTTCCAGCTACTTGGAAGGCTGAAGCGGAAGGATCGCTGGAGCCCAGCAGGTCGAAGCTGCGGTGGCCGGGAGCATGCTGCTGCACTCCAACCTGGGCGACAGAGTATGACTCCAACTCAAATACAAAAAAAAAAAAAAAAAAAGAAAGAAAATGGAAATACGTGGATCCCACTCTAAGAAACTTAGACTTATTAGATCTTGGGTAAAGCTCAGCAATATCTAATAATCTTTCCAAGATTATTCTGACACAGGTGACTTTTGGATCAACTACTTTTAATTCTAGAGTTACACACATTTGTGCATGGTTGTTTCTAATACCTGCAGTGAATTGGAAATCTCTGGGGAAATTTTAAAAAATTCAAACGCTGAGCCATCACTTCTAGACTGTCAATGCCAAATTACATGGGAGAAACACGGACCTAAAATATGGTAAGTCTCCTCTTATCCCCCCATTCAATCTCTTGTTTATTACTTATTGAATTCACTTTCAGTGCTGGATTAAATAAAATCTCTGCATAATTTAAACTAAATTTCATTTAATGCAAAGCACATGCACTTAACCTCTTTACCAGTTTTTCTTGAAGTGTGAACCATGGTACAACTGTGTCAAAATTGCCCAAGAAGCTTCTTAAGAATGCATATTTCCAGGCTCCATCACCAGCTGAGTATTGATTCAGTAGGTTTGGTTGGAGCCCAATCTGCATTGGTAAAAGTCTCCCTTAAACAATTATGATCCAAATGAATTATAATCTATACTGAGAAATACTGATTTTCAATGACTCAGAAAGTGCCTCTGTTACCTCTACAATAACATCTCCAGTAACAATAAACTCTTAGTTCCCTAGGTAGCCAATTCTTCTGAAAAGTTCTGGTTTTAAAATTCTTTAATCTGCCACCCAGGGCCATTTCTTCAGTGCCTGAATTCATCCCTCCTTACCAGCATTTTTCTCTATGCTAACTAAATATCCCTTGTCTTCATATGAGGTGAATTTTAGCTTGGTATTACTTGCCAATGTCTTCTTTATTCATCATCTACATTTTAGTAATGTATGGGGCCTAAAATGCAGACTTCAGGGCCCTTCTCTAAACCTATCAGATTAGAATACTTGGTAGAGAGATTTTGGATTCTACTATCTTAATAAATTCTCTAAGTGATTCTGAGAAGCTCTTTGAGAAACAATAGTATAGAGGTTAAGTGCATGGTATTTTGAGTGAGATAGAATTAGGTTCAAATCCCAGCTCTGTCACTTATTACCTATACTAGGGCTCTAATCAAATTTCTTGGGTGTCTCAACACTCCAGTCTGTCCTCTCCTCCATTCTGCCCTGCTAGAATACTCTCTTCTGTGCATACTTAATTAGGGAATTCTCCTCTAACCTTGGACATAGAAAGCTTGGATTTATTGTTCTAACCTATCTGAGACCCAAGCATTGATGGCTTCGGTTTGGGGTTACCCAGTTTACAACGCTTTTAGAACAACCACAAATGCAATATACGAAATTTACTGGCAAAATATATTTGCAAACCTTAGAGCCCTTTCTATCTGCATCCATTGCTCCTATGTATTCCAGAATGACTGATTCCAGAAGGCACCACAGCTCTTGTGAGTACAGGGTATGAGATCAGGATGGCTTCATAGGCAAGGCTATATTCTTTCTGTGCCTTGAAGGATGGTCAGGAACCACTGTCAAAGATGGACTAGAAAGAAGCAAAAATCTGAAAAAAGTTATGAATGCCATAAACCAGTAGCTCTAAGATGTGGTCTCCACCATCATCCTAAGTGAAGTAACGCAGAAATGGAAAACGAAACACTGCATGTTCTCTTATAAGTGAAAGTTAAACTAAGTAACTGCAAAAGGTATATAGAACAACATAATGGACATTGGAGACTCAGAAGGGAGAAGGTGGGAAGGGGGTTAGAATAGAAAATCACGTATAGGGTACAATGTGCACAGCTGAAGGTGGAAGATACATATAAAGACCAGACTTCCTTGCCACTATACAATTCATTCAAGTAACCAAAATTTATTTGTAAAAAATATTTTTTTTTACAAATTGTGGTCTCCAGACTAGTAGGATCAACATCACTTGAAAATGTATTAGAAATGCAGTGTCTCAGGCCTCACCACAGACAACTATCAGAAACCCTGGGGATAGGCCCCAGAAATCTGTATTTTAGTAAGTCTTCCAAGTGATTTTGGTTATATACTGAAGTTTGAGAACCACTGTTGCAGGGGTGAAGAGTATGAGATCTGGGACTGGATATATCTGGGTTAAAATCATTGCTACTTAGATCTACTTATGATAGCTATCCCATTTGCTTGTCGCAACCACCTCCCTCTTCTTGCCTCTTTCACACATCTTCTCCCTTACTACCCATGGATAACAGTCTAGTGGGAAGCCATTTTCTTTCTTTTCTATCAACCCTCAGTCTTAAAATAATTGCCAACGTGCCTTTATGTATTTTTTTGTAATTGGAATTTATTGCTCTGATCAAATGTGGCCTCTAGACCAGCAGTATCAGCATCACCTGGGAACTTGTTAGAGATACAAATTCTCAGGCCTTACTCCAGACCTACTGATCAGAAACTCTGGGGGTGGAGCCCAGACATCTGTGTTTTAACAAGTTCTTCAGAGGATACTGATTCAAACTAAAGCATGAGAACCACTGGTTTATTCTCTGAACCTGAAAGATGGCTAAGATGGTAGACCATGATAAAAAAAGGGGAAGAGAGCAAATGAGGAAGCTAAAAAGGTTAAGTAACATTTTGCAGGGATCTATAAGTCATATTTAAAGATTTTGAATTGTTTAACAACTATACTAAGTAATACAAACTGAATGTGTATTATGAGAAACCTTCACAATAACCTTGTAAGGCAAGTTGTTATTATTTTCTTTTATAGATAAGTAAAATCAGTCTCAGAGTGGTTACTCTTCCAAGGGGCTATATCTAGTAAATGGTGAAGCTAGGATTCAAATTCAGTCAGTTTTTCTCCAGAGCCCCCTATATTAGTCATCATACTGTACTGATTATTTTAAGTCAATCAAATGCTATTGACGAGTCCTAAGTAGTAGAGATTATGAGACTAAGCTTTTCAAATTATCACCCTGGCTGCTATGTGAAGAATGATTTGGAGGGGCCAAGGCAAGAAGCAGAAAGGTCTGTTAAGAATCTTTTGGCACACCTCATCAACAAGGGTACCTGCATAATGAACATCTGTTTACCTAGCCTGAATTGTACCCTACATCTTTAAAATAAAACAAAATAAAATTAAAAAAAAGAATCTATTGTAGAAATTCCTGTGAGAGGCTAGGCTCGGTGGCTCAGCCTGTAATCCCAGCACTTTGGGAGGCCAAGGCAAGTTGATCACCTGAGCCTGCGATTTCGAGACCAGCTCGGGCAACTTGGCGAGACCTCGTTTGTACAATAAATCAAAAATTAGCCAGGCATAGTAGTGCGCATCTGTATTCTGGCTACTCCGAAGGCTGAGGCAGAAGGATCGCTGGAGCCCAGAAGTTCGACGCTGGGGTGGCCGTGAACGTGCCACTGCCCTCCAACCTGGGCGATGGAGTGAGGCTCCGACTCAAAAAAAAAGGAAAGAAATTCCTGTGAGAGATGGTGGCTCAAACCAGGTTGCAAGTGGAAAGAAATAGATAAATTCAAGATACGTTTGAGAGGTGGAATTAGTAGATATAGAAATATCTTTCCTCTTTCTCTTTTTATTCATTCTATGATTACTCTGACTGTTGTGTGAAGAAGGGATTGAAGGTAGGTAAGAGTGGAGGCAGGGAGGCTAGTCACTAATGGGGAATTGGCAATGGTTATTGAGATAAGTGGTAGAAAATGAGGTCGGAGGGGCAGTCTGGGGCCAAATTTTATAGGACTTTGAAGGCCATAATATAGGCTGTGATTTGTATCCTGAACTCAGGTTGAAACCCTTAGAAGATTTTAAGCAGGTAATGGATACAATCTTATTAATCTTTTTAAAAAGATCAGTTTGGAAGCTGTGAGGAGAATTGATGAGGGATTTAGGGGATGAAATAGGGAAGACCAGTTAGGAGGCTAATGTAATAGTTTAAACAAGCAAGTTATGAAAGGATGGGAGTATATATGAGATAATAAGTGGCAGAATTGATAGGACTTTGTGATGGAGGTTTCTAGAATGAGGTACAGGGTGCTATTGACTGAAAGAAGGATGGTGGGGAAAATGAAAAGTGAAGCTGGGGTGGCAAATGAGTATGTGTGTAGCGGGAGCCAGGTAATAAATTCAACTTGTGTAATTCTCACAACATCCCAATGATATATTAGCCCTATTTTAGAAATGAGACTTGGAGGATCTTAGAAATGAATGAAGTAACTCAATTAGTCTCACACATCTAGTAAGTAGTAGAGATGAATTCAAACATAGGACTGTTTAATTCCACAGGCCATGTCATTTGAATGTATACTATCCAGCATAAAGGGGTATTTTCATGGTAATGAGTAGAGTATGCAAGACAAGAAGTGATATGCTACGATAGAGAAGAAGTAAAGAGTAGTCTTTAATTAGGCCTCTCCTGGCTTGAATGACAATGGAAAGTTACTTGATCTGAGTATCACGTAGGGAACGTATTTTCTCATTACCTTGGGGAAGAGGACTTATTGGCATTAAGGAGACATAAAAGTAATCCAGTTGGTTACAATCTTGGTTAAGCCTGTGATTTGGGGAATGGAGAGGAAAGGGCACATCTGAGAACTCTAAAATTTAGTCGATCCTTGACATTTTTGAGGGTTATGTCTTGAGATCTTTACAAATTCCCAAATTCATGAATACCACTGTAACATATGATTTCACCATAAAATGTAGTGAAGTATGGTTGAAAAAGTTAGGGCCACCCTTTGGGTCTTTAACAATCCAATAAATACATGTCTATAATAATTTATAAAACTCTTAAAATAAATGCTACCAGTAATGTAAGCCACATCTTAAAACTAGTTTATTTATATAACCATTACTTGCAAATTGGCATTTTTGGTACAGCCTCTTTTACAAGGAAGTTACCTCCTCCCCTACCCCAATTCCTATATCACCCATTTCCAATAGAGGACAATATGGAGGCATTTAAATAGAAAAACGATGTCTGTGGTGGATGATCAGCAAGGTTCACTCGCTAGCTAAGTAACTCACCTCCACACACCAGTCACAGAGGGTGCATGGTACAATTTCATGCTTCAGCACACTGACAAATGACTATGTGCCATAAACTTTCAGAAGTACTTGAGAATAATTAGAATTGAATTTCAAACCTGTGAATACTTAGTAAAGGTTGGCTATACATTAACACTTGTGTCACCTGGTTAAAATAAGACTGTTGGCCCAAGTCTCTATCTACCCGTAATCATAATTACTCAGTTGGAACACTTCTGCTTGTAAGGATCACAACTATATGTCAAAATGGGGGTGCATATGGGAGCTAAAGTGTTATCTCTTTTACATGGTACTGCTTTATCATATCCATGAAAACCCCATGTCAGTGATTTTGCCTCCCAAGTTGATTGCCACAACTTGGGGAGTCATGTCACTGACATCAAAAGGGTAAGGAGTAGGAATGCTGCTAAATATTCTACAATGTGTAAGATAACCCTCTACAACAAAGAATTATTCAGCAAAAAATGCTAGTACTTACTACCGAGGTTGAGAAACCCTGCCCTATATCAAGGGAATTATCTAATCAGGGAGAGACCACTTCTAAGTTTTCTCACCACGGTTAATTTTATGTGAAGACTAGACTGGACTATGTGATGCAAAATTGACTTGTTAAACATTGTTTCTACGTGTGTCTGTGAAGGTGTTACTGGAAGCAATCAGCATTTGAATTGGTGGACTGAGTAAAACATATGGCACTTCCCAGTGTGGGTGGGCATCATCTAATTCATTGAGGACCTAAATAGAGCAAAGAGGCAGAGGAAGACTGAATTAATAACTCTACCTGACTGTTCAGCTTGGGCATTGATCTTCTTCTGCCCTCAGTTCCCCTGGTTCTAGTGCTTCAGACCTAAACTGGGATCTACTCCATTGGCTCTGTAGCTATCAGGCCTCTGAGCTATGCCACCAGCTTTCTTTGGTCTCCAGCTTTCAGATAGCAGATCGTGATCATGGGACTTCTCATCCTCCAAAAACATATGAGTTAATACATTTTATATTTGGACTGGCTTCCTTTTAATAGGGGCTGGAGATGGGTGGAGGTTAGTAATAGATTTTTCTTTTCTTTTTTTAGATTTGGAGGTATAGATGCATATTAATTAAATGGACATATTGTGTAGAGGTGGGGATTGGATCTCAGGTGGCCCATTCCCCAGATAGTAAATATTGTGCCCATAAATAATTTCTGAACTCTAATCCAACACCTCTCCCTCCTTATTGGTGACCCCAGTATCTATTAGTGCCATCTTTGTGATTGTTTGGCTTCCATATAAGAATGAGAACATGCAGTGTTTGACTTTCTGTTTCTGAGTCAAGTTTACTTAGGATGGTGATGTCCAGCTCTATCCATGTTGCTGCAAAGAACATGATGCTTTCTTTTTATGGCTGTGTAGGATTCCATGGTGTATATATACCACATTTTCATTATCCACTGATTGTTGATCGTCATTTAGGTTGATTCCACATTTTTGAAATTGTGAATTGTGCATGTGGGCACAGGTGTCTTTTTTATATAACGACCTCTGTTCCCTAGGGTAGATATCTAGTAGTAGAATTGCTCAATCAAATGATACATCTACTTTTAGTTCTTTGAGTAATCTCCATATCACTTTCCACTGAGGTTGTACTAATTTACATTCCCACTAACATAAATGTATAAATGTTCCTATTTTTCTGCATCCATGCCAGCATCTGTTTATTTATTTTTAAATAATGGCCATACTGACTGGTGTAAGGTAGTAGCTCATTGTGATTTTAATAAGCATTTCCCTGATTATGAGTAATGTTGAGCATTTTTCATATGTTTGTTGGACATTTGTGTATCTTCTTTTGAGAGATGTCTATTCATGTCATTTGTCCACTTTTTAATTAGGTTATTTGCTTTTTACTTGATGATTTGTTTGAGTTCTTTGTAGATTTTGACTATCAGACCTTTGCCAGATGTATAGTTTGTAAATATCTTCCCCCATTCTGTAGGTTGCCTATTTTCTCTGTTGATTATTTATTTTGCTGTGCAGAAGCTTTTTAGTTAAATTAAGTCCTATTTGTTTATTTTTGTTTTTGTTGCATTTGTTTTTGGGGTTTTAGCCATAGATTATTTGCCTAGCCCAATGTCCATAAGGGTTTTTCCTAGGTTTTTTTTTAGAATTTTTATGGGTTCACTTCTAACATTTAAGTCTTTAGTCCATCTTGAGTTAACTTCTATATATGGGGAGAGTTAAGAATCAAGTTTCATTTTTCTACATGTAGTTATGCAGTTTTCCCAGTGTATATTTTTGTCTGCTTTGTAAAAGATTGGTTGTAGGTATTTGGGTTTATTTCTGGATTCTCTATTCTGTTCCATTGTTCTTTGTATCTGCTATTATACTAGTACCATGCTGTTTGGGGTACTACAGTCTTGCAGTATAATTTGAAGTCAGGTAATGTGATGCCTTCATTTTTGTTCTTCTTGATTAGTATTGGTTTGGTCATTCTGGCTGTTTTTTGAATCCATATACATTTTAGAATTTTTTTTCTAATTTTGTACAAAATGATGTTGGTAGTACCATGCATTTTGGGTACTACAGCCTTGTAGTATAATTTGAAGTCAGGAATATAATTCCTCCATCTTTGTTCTTTTTGCTTAGAATTGCTTTGGCTAGTCTGGCTCATTTTTGGTTCCATATGAATTTTAGAATTACTTTTTCTAATTTTGTGAAAAATGACATTGGTAATTTGATAGGGATTGCATTGAATCCGTAGATTACCTTGGGAAATATGGTCATTTTAATAATAAAAAGCATGACATATTTCTCCATTTTTTTGTGTCCTGTGCATTTTCTTTAATCAGAATATTATAGTTCTCTTTGTAGACATATTTCACTTCCTTGGTTAAATATATTCCTAGATATTTTAGCTTTTTGGCTGCTATTGTAAATGGAATTGAGTTCTTGAATTGCTTCTCAGCTTGGTCGCTATTGCTGTATAGTAGTGCTACTGATGTGTGTGTTTTGAATTGATATCCTGAAAATTTACCAAATTAATTTATGAAGTCCAGGAGTGTTTTGGAGGAGTCTTTAGGGTTTCCTACGTTTAAGATCATCAGCATACAGAGATAGCTTGATTTTTTATTTTCCTATTTGGATACCTTTTATTTCTTTTTCTTACCTGATTGCTTTGGCTAGGACTTCCAATACTATGTTGAATAGTAGTGATGAAAGAGGATATCCTTGCCTTGTTTCAGTTCTAAGGGGGGAATGTGTTCAATTTTCTTCATTCAGGATGACACTGGCTGTGGGTTTGTCATATATAGCTTTTATTTTGAATAATAGACCCTCAATGCCTATTTTGCTGAGTTTTTTTCATCATAAAAAGATGCTGGATTTTATCAAATGCTTTTTCTGCATCTGTTGAAATTATCACATGATTTTTGTTTTTATTTCTGTTTATGTAGACTTGTGTATGTTGAACTATCCTTGTATCCCTGGGATAAAGTCCACTTGGTTGTGGTGCATTATTTTTATGTGCTGTTAAATTTGGTTTGCAAATATTTTGTTGAGGATTTTTGCATATATGTTCATAAGGGATATTGGTCTGTAGTTTTCTTTTTTTTTGTTGGATCTTGTCCTGGCTTTGGTGTCAGAATGATGCTGGCCTCATAGAATGAGTTAGAGATGATTTCCTCCTCTTCAACCTTGTGGAATAACTTCAGTAATATTGGCATTAGTTCTCTTTGAAGGTCTGGTAGAATTCAGCTGTGAATCTGTCAGGTCCTGAATTTTTTGTATTGTTGTTGGGAGATTTCTAATTACTATTTTAATCTTACTACTCATCATTAGTCTGATCAGGGCTTCTATATTTTCCTGATTCAATGTTGGGGGTTGTATGTTTCCAAGAGTTTATTCATTTCCTCTAGACTTTTTAGTTTGCACAGAGGTGTTCACAATAGTCTTTGATGATCTTTTGGATTTCTGTCATAACAGTTATAATTTTTCCATTTTCATTTCTGACTGAGCTCATTTGAATCTTCTCTTTTCATTTCTTAATCTAGTTACTGGTTTATCAATTTTTTTTCAAAGAACTAACCTTTTTCATTGATCCTTGGAATTTTTTATTTCAATTTCATTTAGTTCTCTCTTGATCTTCATTATTTCTTTCTCTTGTGCTAGCTTTGTGTTTGGTTTTCTCATGTTTTTCAGTTCCTTGGGGTGTAATGTTAGCTTGTCGATATGTGATCTTTAAGTCTTATTAATGTAAGCTTTAACCACTATATGTTTTCCTCTGAGGACAGCTTTGACTGTGTTCCAGAGGTTTTGATAACTTGTTTCATTGTTGTCATATGTTTCAAGAAATTTTTAAATTTCCATCTTGATTTCATTGTTAACCCAAGGGTCATTCAGGATCAAATTGTTTAATTTCTGTGTCTTTGGTTTCACGAGTTCTTCTTAGTGCTATTTTCCAGTTTCATTCTACTGTGATCTGAAATGGTGCTTGATATGATTTTGATTTTTTTGGAATTTATTGATACTTGATTTGTGGCTTATCATATGGTTTGTCTTGGAGAATGTTATATATGTTGATGAGGAAAAAAATGTATATTCTGTCCATTTTCTATGGAATGGTCTATAGATGTTTGTTAGTTCCATTTCCTCTAGAGTCCTATTTAACACCAAGATTTCTTTGTTGACTTTCTGTCTTGATGATCTATCTATTGCTGCTTTTGGAGTGTTGAAATCTCTCACTGTTATTGTATTGCCATATATCTCTTTTTTTTTAGATCCAGTAGAATTTGTTTTATAAAACTGGGGACTCTGGTATTAGTTGCATATATATGTAAATTGTTATGTCTTCTCATCGAATCGTTCCCTTTATCATTACCTAATAGCCATCTTTGTCTTGGCTTTAATGTTGTTAAAGTGTGTTTTATCTGATATGAGAATGACTACTCCTGCTTGTTTTTGGTGTCCATTTGCATGGAATATTTTTTCCCACCCCCTTACCTTGAGTCTCTAGTAGTCTTTGTGAGTTTGTGAGTTAACTGGTTCTCTTGAAGGCAGCAGTTATTTGGTGTGTGTGTGTGTGTGTGTGTGTGTGTATCCATTCTTCCAGTTTATATCTTTTTAGTAGGGCATTCAGACCATTTATGTCCAGAGTTAATAATGATATGAAAGGTTCTATTCTATCCATCATATACTGGTTGTTATATGGTTGCTATATTTATTTTCTCTATTGTGTTGGTGTTCCATAAAGCCTGTGAACTTTATGATTTCCAGCATTTTACTACTGTTTACTTTCTGTTTCAGTACTTAGAACAACTTTGAATATTTCTTGCTGAGCTGTCTAGTGTTGACAAATTCCCTCAGTGTTTTCTTGTCTGTGAAGGACTTCGTTTATCCTTCATTTATAAAACTTAGTTTTGAAGAATGCAAAATTTTTGTCTGACTATTATTCTGTTTGAGGTGATTGAAGAAGGGGCTTGTGGGGTATTTTCTGAGAAGTCTGCTATTAGTCTGATAGGTTTACCTTAGTAAGTTGTTAGATGCTTTTGTCTCACTTCTTTTAAAATACTTTCCTTCACATTAACTTTGCATAGCCAGATGATTATATGACTTGCAGATGACATTTTTGTAATGAATCTTCTGGAGTTCTTTGGGCTTCTTGTATCTGGATGTTTCTATCACTGACAAGGCCAGGGGAGCTTTTCTCCATTATTCCTTCAATAAATATTCCAAATCTGTAACTTTCTCTTCCTCCTCAGGAACATCTATGATTGTTAGGTTTGAATGTTTACATAATTCCAAATTTTTAGAACTTTGTTCTATTCTCTTACATTTTTTGTTGTTGTTGTTCTTCATTGTTGTCTGATTGGGTCAATTCAAAAGTCTTTTCTTCAAGTTTTGAGATTCTTTCTTCTGCTTGTTCTAGTCTACTGTTAAAACTTTCCACTGCAATTTTTTTTGTTTTACTTTTTAATTGCTTCTTTCATTTCCAGTATTTCAGCTTGTTGTTGTTTTTTCTTTTTAAAGATGTCTCTTTGGAGAATTTTTTATCCATGTCTTGAATCATTTTTAAAAATTATTTTATATTAGTTTTCAGTTTTCTCTTGAAGTTCATGGACCAATTTTATCATCAACCTTTTGAATTCTGTGTCTGGAATTTCAACAATTTCATTTTGGATAGGGGTTGTTGCTGAAAAGTTGATGTGGTCTTTTGGGGGTGTTGGAAATCTATTTTTTCATATTGTCAGAACTATTTTTCTGGTTCCCTCTCATTTGGGTAGACAATTTCTTCTATTTGAGGTTGGCAGAGGGCTGATAGATGCATTGTAGAGTTCTCTTTGTTATATATTGCTTTGGTGGGGTGAGTTTCTCAATTGACAAATGTGGTAGCCTTGTGCTGTATACCTCTACTGGCTCATGTCAGACTGTGTGGCCGGATGGCTTGTGAAAGTGTTATTAGCTAGTGTTTGGTTTCTGGCCTTTCTCAAAGCTGAGGTATTGTTTCTGATGTGGTGGGCTGTATTGTTGACCTTTGGTCAGGTGGAGCACTTGTGGGAGGAAGTTTGCTACAATGGTGGCTGTAGGGTTTCTCCTTGGCAAGTGTTGCTTCAAGTAGTGCCCTGTCAATAGTGCTCAGTTGAGGGTGAGACTCTAGGATTTCAGAAGATTTTTTTGTCTGTTATGAGCCTAC
The DNA here is from genome assembly GCF_000164805.1 of Carlito syrichta. Lineage (NCBI taxonomy): Eukaryota > Metazoa > Chordata > Mammalia > Primates > Tarsiidae > Carlito > Carlito syrichta. Next base: position 91,190 of record NW_007256032.1, on the reverse strand, counting down.
TGGGGTGGTGTGGGTTAAAGGCACAGAAGCACTCTACAGGTGTGCATTCTTAGCTGCCTTAGTGGGGATTAGAAGAGTATCCTAGGCCGCTGGAGTAACACTCCTGTGCAGAGCAAGCCCAGAAGAGTTCACAAGGGCAATGAGAAGTTGCTATGGCAATGTGTCCCACCTGGCTCTTGCCTAGGCTTCAGGCAATCTGCTATCTGAATGTCAAGGTGCAGCTGGCCTCAGGGCCTCAGGTGTTCTCAGGCAACCCATCCAGCCAGGGACTGTCTGCAGCTGCAGACTTTGCCCTTGGGGCCTATTCAATCCCTAGCTGACTGTAAAGTAGCCACTCCACCCTGCAAGGGTTGAGTTCCTGGGAAATAGTGACTGGCACTGCTCAAGGATTTTTACCTGCACCTCTCCATGGCAGAGTACAGCTGTAGGTCAGGCCATTTCCTCTGAGAGACTATGGTCCCACAAGGCTCAGGAGTCCTGAAAGTTTGTGGCAGGAACAAAGAACTCCTGAATTTCTGTTACTTTCCTTCCCTACTATTTCTGGAGGTTGTGATGAACTGTGGTGGTGCAGGCAAGAGTCTGGCCAGTTCCAGCCCAGGTTGGTGGATTTTTTTTGTCTTCTTTGCTCTAAGTATCTAGTATCACTCCTTTGGAGACTCTTGGGTGTGGTGCTGGATCTGTTCCTCTCTGGGTGCTGAGGAAACTCTATTTTGGTTTATTCTGTAAGGAAAACTCACTCTAACTGCCTCATATTGGCCATCTTAATCCAGAGATCCTACGTTAGTACTTTAAAATAAATCTCTCTCTGTGTGTTTATACATATACATACACACATATATATTACATATCATATATATTATGTAACATGTAAGTGATATACATATCATATTGGTTTTGTTTCTCTAGACAACACTGACTAATATAATATGCCTACTAGAAGCTGTGCTTGGTCCCCAGTTATTGATTCCTCTTGGTTTTCAGTCCCGTGGTTAGAAGAATCTATAGTTCTGGAGTAAGAGATGTAACATTTTCTTATTCACAATATCACTTATTTTGAGTAAGTCACTGACCTTTGTGATATATACATGTATCCCATGCATAAATATTTAGTATCTACTGTGCTGGTTCTGAGTTATAGTAAAGAATATAATGAACAAGTAATCTTCCTTTATGGTCCCATAGTATTTGCATTTAGATGAGAGATGCAGATAAGCAAGTAGACTATTACAATACTGAATAGTTGGTGCCACAATGGTGGAAATCTAGGTCTCTGGGAGCACAGTATATATTTCTTAAAATCAGATATTTGAAATATTTGTAAATTATACCATAGAAGTATATCTCTTCCCTGATAGTTCATTGTACTTGTCATTTCCTTTTTTTTTTTTTTTTTTTTTTTGGAATTGGAGTCTCACTCTGTCACCCAGGCTGGAATGCAGTGGCATGCTCACAGCCACCCAGCATCGACTTGCAGGACTTGGGTGATCCTTCTGCCACTACCCTCCAAGTAGCCAGAACTATAGGCATGCTCTACCACACCCAGCTAATTTTTTGATTTATTGTAGAGATGAGGTCTTGCCAAGTTGCCCAGGCTGGTTTAGAACCCATGGTTTAGGCAATTCTCTCACCTCAGCCTCCCAAAGTGCTGGGATTACTGTCATTTCCTTTTTTAACTGGGCACTAATCTGGGCCAACTGATGGCCTGTTTGTCCTGGTCCTTGATTTTTCTGGCAGAATGGGTAGAGAAAGGGAGAAAGATGGTTCAGTGTGGAATGTGGGGCCATTTTTTCTGGCGAAAGTGATATCTAAGCACAAACAGCAAGGCAAGAACAAATTAGCCATGTGGAAATGGGGAAAAAAGCAAAAGGAGGGAATCCTAGTTGAAAGGAAAGCATTATGAGGGCCTGGAGGAATATGGACCCTTTGAGGAAATGAATTTCTGTCTGTAGTCTGAGGTACTTTAAATTTGTGTTAGTGGATGAGAAGAATAGAAGATTGGAGAATGAAGCTTATCAGGACCATACTGGCATTATCTCCAATTCAGAAATCACCTTCATTGTTTTCTCATATATGTTAAACATAATCCCCATTTATTATTAAAAATTTGAAGTGTATAAAATGAGACATAAAAGTCCCACTCAATAGCTATTAATTTTCCTTTTCAAACATAATGCTATGGTTTGAATGTCCTCCAAAAGTTTGTGTTAAAAGCTTAATTTCTCTGCCTTCATAAATGGATTAATGAATTAATGAGGTTTCTGCATTCATGATTGAACTAATGCCACAATCATGGGAGTGAGTTTCTTATCATGAGAGCAGCTTTGTTATAAACTTGAGCTCTCTCTGGCTCTCATGCCCTCTAGTCATGTGCTGCCCTCTGTCATGTTATGATGCAGCATAAAAGCCCTCACCAGATGCTGGCACCTTGCTCTTGGACTTACCAGCCTTCGAAACCATGAGATAAACAAAGTTTTTAAAATTATAAATTATGCTGTCTGTGGTATTCTGTTATAGCAACAGGAAATGAACTAAGACAGTAATCAGTGTCAATAGTGTGTATTCTGCTAGCCATACCTTGACTTCCTTTTTAATGATTTTACATTTACATGCTCTATATAGTCTTGGGGGTTTTAAAGCATACAATTTATGATGTAGACCTCTTCCTTTTTACTATCTGCAATACTTTCTGAAAATCTTTTTACACCAGCATACATGGATGTACCTCATTCTTTTACTATTTTCTTAGTTTTTTATTATAGTTTATACCCATATTTTCTTGGGATTCTTACTTCACCAGAGTTCCCCAATCACAGATTCCTTTTCAGCTAAGTGGCAAAGCAGTGGACTGTCTATTTAGAAAGTAGTGAACTGTGGAATGATGGGGAAAATAATAACTCCTTACCTAAGGCTTACATGCAGATCATCTGCACCTGAAACCTTCTCCCTGAAAGACCACCCCATGTCCAAAGCATTTCCCTTCCCTGCTTTTATAAAAGATTTTATCAACACTGCACCTCAGTAATGCCTTTGATATTTACTTTAATGTGATTCTTTTTGGATAAATGTTTCTGAGGAGGAGAAAGGCAGGAAAGAACCCAGTAGGATTTACCTCAGAACCTGCCCATTCCCCTTTTCCCTCTATGCTTCAGATGGAGCACAGTCAGTTGCTTTTAGATATAATTTAAATGATAATAAGGCTTTTAGAAATATAAAAAATGTAAGAAGAGGAACTTGGGAAATTCACAAAAACAGACAGAATGCAGTTAATAAGAAGCAGAGAGTGTAGGCACCTGGCTGTGCAAGCCAACAGTAAAATAGCAATATGTTTGAAGGGCCCCAGGCTCAGAAGGATTTATTTGAATTGTTAACTATATATTTTTTTATTCTTGTCTTTGCCAGTTTTATTGGTATGTGTTTACTGGATCAAGAAAACAGGCAGTTTGAATTACTGTTTAAAAAGTATCTGCATATCATCTTTTACTTTACAGTTTTTATAAAAGAAGGAATTACCTTCATCCCTCCAGATGATCACAAAGCAGAATTGAATATTAGTTTTTTTTTTTCAAACAAAAATGGTATGGATTGATGCCAATATGGTCATTGGAGACGTAGATTGTTCAAAGTACACTGTCAAGGATGGTGTTTATAGGTAAGAGACAAGAACATGAGGACCTGGGCTAGGGCCATTGCTGAGAGAGCCCAGAACAAGAAAAAAAAGGGGGGGGGGGGAGGCAGACTAAAGAGGACAGGAGCCAGAACATAAAGTAGAGCAGAAACAGAGAAGGTCCAATCAAGCTGGTCAGAGACAGAAATAAAGAAGCCTAGGGATTATTCAAACAGACCGCCAGTAGACCAGGTTTAGTGCCCAGGGAACAAGATTGGCAAGAAAATGCCACCACTGAGAGGTTACACTACTGATATGATTTTTCACCAAAAGTGCCTGATCTTAGCAATAAAGACCTCTAAAGTTCCTATCAGTAGTAAGGTGGGAAGAGCTTGATTTTAGTGAGGCAGATTGAAAGACACTGGAGGAAGTATAGCAATGGGTGGTCAGTTCTCAGATATAAAACACTTTGGTCCATATTGTTCCCATCTACTAGATATTTAGCTACCCTTGTGTATAATTGAAAGTCCAGGACAATCTGTGTCTCATATTCTTTTGAGCCATTTACTGTTTCAAAGGGGAGTGGCTGTAGCTTTGATAAGAAAAGAGTCAATTTTATTTGCAGTGGGCAGAGAGAAGAGTATCATGTTTCCTTAATATGGACAGTACCTATAATAATAGTACTGGAAGATTTTAGAGCCTTAACAATGACACAGAGTTCTATGAATAGGTCCTTTAGTTTCTTGAAGAGAAATATAAGGGTACATTTCTTTCTAGGCATCATTTTTGAACAGGCATCTCATTGGGATGCCATGTCTTTGCTTATTTCTTATAATTGGCTTTGTTCCACTATACTGTGTTGGCAGCTCAGGATTTACTTAGGATAGTTGTTTTTAAATATTATTTTACCAGTATTATATTAATCAAATGGAATCTCACAGAGAGTTGTAATATGTAAGCATATAATAGAATATTTTAAGTTCAAATTCATACTATTTACTGAGTTCTCAGTAATCAGGACACAATAAAGTTTCAATGAGTACAAACATTTGAAATAGAGGGTCGGGGTGATAGTTGTATTCTTATGTTCAGCTTTAGTATCTAATTTATTCTTATATGAGATTTTCATTGCACAGTGTAGAAACAGTCCTAATTCACACAAATAAATTGCAAATAGAAACAGTGTTTTGGATAGTTCAACTTGCAATCTCAAGGGACTCATGTTAAATAGAGATGGTAGGAATAGCTACCAATCAAGGTCTGCATTAACACCCAAATTACCTGGCAGCACAAATTAACACTGTAGTGATTTCCAATGAATTACAGTATTGTATACATTCCATTTCAGCATGTTATTATTTAATTAATTTTTAAAAAATATTTAAGAATGTAATTATTGTAATTCAAATTGAATGCTTTCAGAATGAATATCACCATTTTGAAGAACCTCGGTAGTCTTTGGAATACAGTTGTAAAGACCCTGACTAGCCGGGCTTGGTGGCTCAGCCTGTAATTCCGTGCTTTGGGAGGGTGAGGTGACTGAATTGCCTGAGCCCACAGTTTCGAGACCCACCTGGGCAACTTGGTGAGACCTCATCTCAACAATAAAAATCAAAAAATTACCCAGGTGTGGTAGCACGTGCCTGTAGTTTCAGCTACTTGGAAAGCTGAGGCGGAAGGATTGCCAGAGCCCAGCAGGTCAAGGCTGCGGTGGCCGGGAG
>NW_007256032.1:66348-85552 GCF_000164805.1 Carlito syrichta | reverse complement strand
GCAGCCTCGACCTGCTGGGCTCTGGCGATCCTTCCGCCTCAGCCTTCCAAGTAGCCAGAATTACAGGTGCGCGCTACCACACCCAGCTGATTTTTTGATTTATTGTAGAGATGAGGTCTCGCTGCCTAGGCGGGTCTCGAACCCGCGGGCTCAGGCAATCCACTCACCTCAGCCTCCCAAAGGCACGGGATTACAGGCTGAGCCACCGAGCCCGGCTTCTTTCTTTTTTTTATTAAATGGAGTGGTCTCACTTTACTCCTCATTTTTCTTAATTTAATACATATTTTTTATTTTAAAATTGTGGAGTACAGTAAGGGTTAGCTATACAAATATGCATTGTGCAGGTACCCTTATTGATAAGGTGTGGCCGCCCCATCCCCAGACAGATATTGACAACTGTTAATCCCACCTCCCTTCCCTTCCTTGCCACTGCCCATAGTTTCCCACCACTGTCAATCCTTTTCTTATAGTATTACGATAGTTGTTTAAGGTCCACTTCTGAGTGAGAACATGTGATACTCAGATCTTTGTTTCTGTGAGAGATCATTCAGTATTATAAACTCTCATTCCATCCAGGTTGCTGCAAAATTCATGAATTTATTCTTTTTAATGGCTGCGTAATATTCCATTGTGTACATCTACCACATTTTTAAAATCCAGTCCTCTTTTGATGGACAGAATGGTTGGTTCCATGATCTTGCTATTGGGAACAATGCTGCGATAAACATACATGTGCAGGTATCTTTTTTATAGAGTGATTTGAGTTCTTCAGGGTATATTACCAGTAGGGGGATTGTGAGGTCATATAGAAGGTCGATTTTTAGAGCTTTTAGGAATCACCACACTGATTGCCACAGAGGTTGCACTAGTTTACACTCCCACCAGCAGTGTATAAGTGTTCCCTTTTCACCACATCCTTTCCAGCATCTGTTATTTCTTGAGTAATTGATAATGGCCATTCTGACTGGAGTTAGGTGGTATCTCAGGGTAGTTTTAATCTGCATCTCCTTGATGACTAGTGAGGTAGAACATTTCTTCATGTATCTGTTGGCTGCTCGTATGTCTTCTTTTGAGAAGTGCCTGTTCATATCTTTTACCCACTTTATAATGGGGTTGTTTGTGTTTTCCTTTTCAGCACATTTGAGTTCCTTGTAAATCCTAGATGTTAGGCCTTTGTCAGACATGGAGGTGGCAAATACTTTTTCCCAGTCTATGAGCTGTCTCCCTGCTCTCTTGATGGTTTCTTTGGCTTTGCAGAAGCTTGCCAGTTTAATGAAGTCCCACTTGTCTATCTTATCTCTTATGGCCTGTGAATTTGGGATTTTCCTCAGGAATGGAGGCCAGTTCCAACTTCCATAAGGGTGTGTCCTGCATTTTTTAAAGTTCTGATGGTTTGAGATTTACATTTAGGACTTTAGAGCTAATTTTTGTGTATGGGGATAGATAGGGGTCTTGTTTGAATCTTCTGCATGTAGTCAGTCAGTTTTCCCAGCACTATTTACTGAATAGGTTCTCCTCTCCCCAGTAGTGGGTGATGGAGGCTTCGTCTAAGATGAGTTGGTTGAGAAATTGAGGTTTTGCTTCTGGGATCTCACTTCTATTCCATTGGTTTATATGCCTGTTCTTGTACCAATACCAAGCTGTTTTGATTATTGTAGCTTTATAGTAAAGTTTAAAGTCTGGTATTGTGATACCTCCTGCTTTTTCTTTTTTTGCTGAGGATATTCTGGCTATTCTTGGTCGTTTGTGTTTCCATATGAATTCCTGTATTTTTTTTCTAGATCTGAGAAGAATGTTGCTGGTAATTTGATGGGTATTGCATTAAATCTGTTGATTGCCTTAGGTAAGATGGACATCTTCACAATGTTGATTCTCCCAATCCAGGAGCATGGGATATTTTTCCACTTGTCTGTGTCATATTTGATTTCTTTGAGCAGTGTTTTGTAGTTTTCATTGTAAAGTTCTTTCACATCTCTGGTTAGGAAAATGCCAAGGTATTTCATTTTTTTTGTGGCTATTATGAATGGGATTGTGCTTTTTATTTGGGTTTCGGTTTGTTTATTATTGGTGTAAAGAAATACAATTGTTTTTTGCACATTTATTTTATACCCTGAGACTTTGCTAAAGTCCTTTATAAGTGCAAGGAGGCTTTTGACAGATTCTCTTGGGTTTTCAAGGAATACAATCATGTTGTCTCCAAAGAGAGATAACTTGACTTCCTCTTTTCCTATTTGGATACTCCAGATTGCCTTCTCTTTTCTGATTGCTCTAGCCAGGACTTCCAATACTGTACTGAACAGGAGGGGTGAGAGTGGTCATCCTTGTCTTGTTCCAGTTTTCAGGGGAAATGGTTCCAATTTTTGTCTGTTTAGGAGTATGCTTGTTGTGGGTTTCTCATAGATGCCTTTTACTATTTTGAGGTATTTTCCATGTATGCCTAAACGTTCAAGGGTTTTTATCAAGAAGGGTGTTGGATTTTATCAAAAGCTTTTTCTGTGTCTGATGATATAATCATGTGGTGTTTGTTTTGATGTCTGTTGATGTATTTAATTACATTTATGGTCTTATGAATGTTGAACCAGCCTTCCGTCCCAGGGATGAAGCTTACTTGGTCATGATGGATAATTTTTGAGATGTGTTGTTGAATCCAGTTTCCTAGGATCTTGTTGAGAATTTTAGCATCTATGTTCATCAAGTATATTGGCCTGTAGTTATCTCTTTGTGTGGTCTTTACCTGTCTTGGGTATCAATGTGATGTTAACTTCATAAAATGATTTGGGGAGAGTTCCATCTTTCTCAATTGTCTGAAATACTTTTCAGGGAATGTGGGGTTGCTTTTGCTTCTTTTTGTTCAATCTCTGTTCAGTAGGATTGGTATCAGCTCTTCTTTAAATGTATTATAGAATTCTGCTGGAAAGCCATCTGGTCCAGGGCTTTTTTTTGTAGGTAGTTTTCTTACTACATAGTCAATTTCCTTGATTGTTATTGGTCTATGTAGGGTCTCAATTTCTTCTTGTTTCAACCTAGGCAGGTTGTGTGATGTCAGAAAGTACTCCATTTCCTTAAGGTTTTCAAGTTTGTTTCCATCCAAGTGTGCATAGTAGTCTCTAATGAGCTTTTGTATTTCTTCAGGGCCAGATGTGACTTCATCTTTTCTGTTTCTGAGTGTGTTTATTTGGACTTTTTCTCTCTTTTTCTTGGTCAGTCTAGCTAGGGGACCATCGATCTTGTTTATCCTTTCAAAGAACCAGTTCTTGTTTCATTGATTTTTTTTTTTTGTATTATCTTTTTGTCTTCTCTGTCCCGGAATTGGGCTTTTATTTTGGTGATCTGGATTCTTCTGCTGAAGTTAGGGTTTTGGTGGTCTTACTTTTCCAGCTTCCTTGGGTGACTTGTTAGGTTGTTAATTTGTTATCCTTCCATTTTCTTCATGTGCATTTGTAGAGATATGAATTCCCCTCTTATTACAGCATTCATGGCATTCCAGAGATTTTGGTAAGATGTTTCTTCAATTTCATTTATTTGCAGGTATCTTTTAATCTCTGTTTTGATTTCATCATTGACCCAGGAGTTGCTTAGCATCATGCTGTTTAGTGTCCATGTCTTTGTGGGTTTGGGGGGAACCTTGATGGTTTTGATATTTATTTTCATTCCACTGTGGTCCGAGAAAGTGCATGGCAAAATTTCAATCTTGTGAAATTTGTTTGTGCTTGATTCATGGCCAGGTATGTGGTCGATCTTAAAGTACTATCCATGTGGTGATGAGTAGAATGTATATTCTGTGGTCGTTGGGTGGAGGGTTTTGTAGGTATCAATTAAGTTCATTTGGTCAAGAGTCACATGAGGTTCCGGATCTCCTTCCTGATTTTTTTGTCCTGATGATCTGTCTAGGTTTGTGAGTGGGGTCTTAAGGTTCCCAGCTATGATAGTGTTAGAGACAATATCTTTTTTGAGTTTACCTAGAAGTTGCTTTATAAACGTTGGCACACCTATGTTGGGTGATATATGTTTAGGATGGATATTTTTTGTTGATACATTAAACCTTTTATCATTATGTAGTGGTCTTCTGTATCTTTTTTAATTTTTGATAGCTTAAAGGGTATTTTGTCTTAGATAAAAATTGCAACTTCTTCTTCCTTTTGTGTTCAGTTCACTTGAAAATTTGCTTCCCATCCTCTTATTTTGAGTCTGTGAGTGTCCTTTCTAGTGAGATGAGTTTCTTTAAGGCAGTATATTGTTGCCTGGTGATATTTTATCCATTTTGCCATTCTATGTCTTTTCAGTGGTGCATTTAGTCCATTCACATTCAGGCTAATTATTGAAATGTGAGAGTTCATCCATATCATAAGGTTCTTATAGAATTGTTGTTGTTGTTCCTGTATGTTTGTTGTCTTTCTTTTGGTTTTGGGCTTGGTTCATGTGTTTTTTTTAAATCTTTTTCCTGTACTCTTGTGAAGAACATTGCTGTTCTTTTTTCCTTTTCTTCTGTGTTTAATACTTTCTCAAGTGTTTCTTGTAGAGGTGGTCTGGTGGCAACATAAGTTCTTAGGGATTAGATATCTGGGAAAGATTTTAATTCTCCCTCACTGATGAAACCTAGCTTGGCTGGGTAGGTTATTCTTGGTTGAAACTATTTATCTTTTAGAACATTGAAGATAGGCTCCTAGTCTGAAGGGTTTCTGTAGTTAAATCTGCTGCTATTCTAATTGGTCTTCCATGGTAGGCAATCTGACCTTTTTCTCTTGCTGCCTTTAGGATTTTTTCTTTTATGCCTACTTTGTTTAGACAAATTATTATGTGTCTGGGAGTTGGTCTTCTCATTTATTGTCTTGCAGGGATTCTCTGAATCTCTTGTGTTTGCATATTCACATCACTGATGAGATGAGGGAAGTTTTCTTGAATATTTTCATGGAATATTTGTTCCAGGGTGGTCTCTGTCTCTCTTTCTGCCTCAGGAAGACCAATTACTCTTCGGTTCAGTCTATTAAAGTAATCGCTCATCTCTTGAAGGTTTTGTTCTGTCTTTCTTTTCTATGTTTTTGACAGTTTGGGTCAGTTGTATATTTTGGTCCTCAAGCTCTGAGATTCTTTCTTCTGCTTGACTAATTCTGCTTTCCATGCTTATCAGTTTGTTATTTATTTCATTCACAGTATTCTTTACTACTGTTATCTCAGTTATCCACTCCCTCCTAGTTTCCTCTTGTCTCTACTCAATTTTTTTAATCTCTCCATTAATGTCTTGATATCTAGGTTTGTAGTTTGAGACCAGTCTTTCTGAGGGCTCTTCATTGTTTGCATTCTAAAGTCAGTTTTCTCAGTGTCTGACCTCCCAGGGATCTGTGAGAGACCCATATTCTTCTTTTGGTTTTTCTTCATTTGTGTAGATTTTTCTCTCCCCCTTTCCCATCCCTTCTTTAATTCAGTTTTTCAGGGAATGTGGGTTTGCTTTTACTTTTTTTGTTCAATCTCCTGTTCTTCTTTACGAGTGTCCTCTTGTGTCGTTCACTTTGGAGGCTGGACTGTGGGTTGGGGTTGTACTTTTTGCAGTTGTAAGATTTAATTGAGGTGGAAGCTGTGATTCAGAACCTATCTGCAGACCCCAGTATCCACCAACAGGTATATGGGCACACTGGAACCCACTTTCCACTGCCTTATAATCTGTCCATGCAGTGGGTTTAGGTTTGATCTCTGGAATGAAAGGAAGTAAGAAAAAGGAAAATAATGAAAGAAGGTGAGGGAGTCAAGAGGAAGTTGGAGAGAGAGAAGAGTAAGTGGGAAAATAGACATACATACCAACTAACGAATGAAAAGAGACACAAGGCCAGGAAAGAGTAAAAAACAAACAAACAAAATTCCCTAAAGCATACTGGTAATCACACAAAGACAGTCCAATAAAATGCCTTTTGATGTTCTTTTCCTCAACACAAACAAGTAGTTTAACTCAAAAAGCAAACAAAAGTGAACAAAACAGTCAAAACAATTAAATCTAAAATCACAGTAAGAAACCAGACTAGCTCTGGAGTCTTTCCTGAGTGTCTAAAGTCTCTACAGCTCTGATCTCTAGCCTCTCCCCTTTGTTCTCATTGCAGGCAGAAAGATTTACTCATAACTTGGGTTGGTTCCCTTGGCTTGCTGCCTGAGAGGTCTGCTACAGGACTGAATTGTCTGTCTGATTAAGCATAGGGGGGTGTCTTCTATCTCCTGTTTGGTGAGGTTACCTTAGAAACCAAGGTGGAGCCTGCTCATAGATGGGCACAATGCGAATTTCTGCCTGGAAAATGGCTGCGGTGGGCAGCTCCTCTTATGCCAATCCTTTCTCTCCACTCGTCCTTTCTCTCCATTTGTCTGGGACTGTGGATGATCCATTATGATGGGCTATGTTGGTGTGTGTCTGGCGTGAAGCACTGGCAATCAGCGATATAGTTGGGCATTGCATTTGGTGTGCCATTGGCAGCTTGGGGTGGAGGAGGGAGCTGGAAATTCCCCAGGCTGAGCCAAGAGCCGAAAGCAGCTGTTCAGCACCTGGTAGCAAACAGCATTAATCCTTTGCAGAGACCATAGTGCAACAGAGGCTGTTTGCTGTGTGGAACTGGCTACAACAGCCACCTCCCGTGTTGGCGGTGGTTCCAGGGGTGTATGGATCTGCCGTCGGAGCCACCTTTTGTGGAGATTGTCACAGTTCGGCTTGTCCCATCGCCATCTTGTCTCTGACTCCTTTTTGTTTATTTTCTTTTCTTCTCTTTGTATATTTAGTTTTTACCACAGTAGACTTTCAATACATATTAATTGAATAAATGAAGAGGGATATGAATGGTGATCTGGCTGAAGTGGTTACAGAGGCAAAATAGCCTCTGTGAGTATATTGCTACCTTCAGATGCCATAAGGATGCTGTGCTAATCTGTTCTGGATGATATAACAAAGTACCATAAACTGGAAAGTTTATAACAGGGATTTATTTCTCATAGTTTAGAGACCTGGGAATTCTAATGTCAGAATGTTGGCAGTTTTGGTCTCTGGTAATGGCCCACTTCCTGGTTCATACATAGTGCCTTTTTGTTGTGTCCTCACATGGTGACATTGGGCAAAGTATCTCTCTGGGGACTCTTTTATAAGGTCATGAATATCATGCATAAGGGCTCTGCTCTCATGACCTAATCACTTTTCAAAGGCCTGACCTCCTGTTACCACTACCTTGGGGGCTATGATTTCAACATATGAATTTTAGGGAGACACAAACATTCAGAATATAGCAGTTGCCTTACACATACTAGATACTTCTTTACTACTTACTGAATGAATGCAGACCTTTAATCTTGAAAGTTGTGCCCAACAGATGTTTTTGGCCAGCATCCCTTCCTGAGTTTTGACTTCTTTAGCCTGATTCACCCCTGTACATTGGGGTTTCTTTCAAAGAATATGACTAAATGCATGGCTGACTAATATAGTGTTAATTAACTGTAAGTTCTGGGCCTCCAAGAACAAATATTCCAACAAGTTATCTTTTTTAGTCGGACTTGGTGCTCACCCTGTAATCCCACGCCTTTGGGAGGCTGAGGTGAGTTGATTGCCTGAGCCCGTGGGTTTGAGACCACCTGGGCAGGCAAGACCTCATCTCTACGATAAATCCAAAAAAAAATTAACTGGGCGTGGTAGCGCGCACCTGTAATTCCGGCTACTCAGAAGGCTGAGGTGGAAGGATCGCCAGAGCCCAGCAGGTCGAGGCTACAGTGGCCAGGTGCAGCCACTGCACTCCAGTCTGGGTGACAGAGTGAGACTCCAATTAAAAAAAAAATGTCTACAGAACTAGACACATTCCATGATAAAGACCCATATTATATTAAGGAAAAGAACAGAGGATTACTCATAGGTGATACATTTTCTGTATTTAACCTGACAGGGTAAAAACTACAAGGAACTCCAATTAAAAAAAAAAAACAGTTATCTTTTGTTATCAACTGCCTGAAATGAGTTTTAGCCTTCGTTGCTTCTGATTTCACCTTTTTATTTTTCTAGCTACACCTGCTATTAGCAAATGGTACATCATATCAACATATGAGAGGAGACCAAAACAATCCCAGAATTTATTTATAAAAAATTGTTGCTGGTAATTTGACAGGTATTGTGTTAAATCTGTAGATTGCCTTAGGTAAAATGGACATCTTAACAATGTTGATTCTTCTAATCAATGAGCATGGAATATTTTTCCACTTGTTTGTGACATCTTTGATTTATTTGAGTGTTTTGTAATTTTCATTGTAAAGGTCTTTCACATCTCTGGTTAGGAAGATGCCAAAGTATTTCATTTTTTGTGTGTGTGGCTATTGTAAATGGAATTGAGCTTTTTATTTGGGTTTCTGTTTTTTTGTAATTAGTGTATAGAAATGTGACTGTCTTTTGCACATTTATTTTATACCCTGAGACTTTGCCAAAGTCCTTTATCAGTGCAAGGAGATTTTTTGCAGATTCACTTGGATTTTCAAGGTTAATGCAATACCGATCAAATTACCATCAACATTCTTCTCAGACCTAGAAAAAACTATACAGGAACTCATATGGAAACATAAACGAACAAGAATAACCAAAACAATCCTCAGCAAAAAACAAAAAAACAAAACAAAACAAAGCAGGAGTTATCGCACTCTCAGACTTTGAACTTTATTATAAAGTTACAATAATCAAAACAGCCTGGTATTGGTACAAGGACAGGCATATAGAGTAATGGAACAGGATAGAGATTCCAGGAGCAAAACCTCAATTTCTCAACCAATTCATCTTCAACAAAGCCTCCACCACCCACTACTGGAGAGAGAAGAACCTATTCGGTAAATGGTGTTGGGAAAACTGAATGACCATATGCAGAAGATTGAAACAGGACCCATACCTATCCCCATTCACAAAAATTAACTCTAAATGGATCACAGACCTAAATGTAAATCCTCAAACTGTAAGGACCTTAGAAAATACAGGACACAGTCTTATGGAAGTTAGAATGGGAAACCAAATCCTGATCAAAACCCAAAGTGCCCAGGCCATAAGAGATAAGATAGACAAGTGGGACCTCATTAAACTGACAAGCTTCTGCAAAGTCAAAGAAACCATCAAGAGAGCAGGGAGACAGCTCATAGACTGGGAAAAAATATTTGCCAACTCTACGTCTGACAAAGGCCTAACATCAAGAATGTATGAGGAACTCAAATGTACTGAAAAGAAAAAAAACCAAACAACCCCATTACCAAGTAGGCAAAAGATATAAATAGACACTTCTCAAAAGAATACATGTGAGCAGCCAACAGATACATGAAAAAATGTTCAGCCTCATTAGTCATCAAGGAGATGCAAATTAAAACTACACAGAGATACTACCTAACTCCAGTCAGAATGACCATCATCAATAACTCAAAAACTAACAGATGCTGGAGAGGATGTGGTGAAAAGGAATACTTCTATACTGTTGGTAGGAGTGTAAACTAGTATAACCTCTGTGGAAATCAGTGTGGCGATTCCTAAAAGTTCTAAAAATCAACCTTCCATAAGACCCTGCAATCCCCCTACTGGGAATATACCCGGGAGAACTCATATCACTGTATAAAAAAGATACCTGGGGCAGAGCTTAAGATGGTGGTCAACAGGTCAGGCTGTAAGAATCTCTGTGGAGGCAAGTGACAATAGTCTCTCTGCATGAGTAGGTGGATGTTGGTGGGAGTTTGAAAGTTCTTCTGAGAGGATGCTCTGCTGCATGCACCTGGGACCCCCTCTGAGGGTGACTGCAAGCCCCCATTGCTCTGAAATTAGAGCGCAGCTTGCAAGATCATGCACAGAAACGCCTGCTGCCTGCAGAAACATGCCTGAGAGAAACCTGCTGAATTCAGGTGATTCTCAGTGCCTGGCACCGGGCACACACCATCACCTGTCATACCAGACCTACTGAAGCGCAGGATCTGATTATTGGAGAGAGAGCATTGGGGAATCTGGAGAGGCATACATGCCTGGTGAGGAGTCAGCCACCACAGCCATTTTACAGGCTGAGATTTGCATTGCCCCACCTAGCTTCCCACCCCCCAGCCTCTAACTTGTTGCCTAAGCTGAACAAACTATTGACCCAGGTGTTCCCTCATCATTGAAGTAGGAGAGAGACTGTTCCAGGCTTTGCCTCACCACTTCAGCACCTAGGAAGGTGTTGGAAGGGGCTGCAGATGGAGTCCAGAAATCCAATCTCTGTGAATGGCAGATCAACTACTCAGGGCTGGATCATGGTCCAGAAGAAATATCCTGAGAGCACAAACTTCAGAGGGACCTGATGAGTGCTAAGTTTCAGGCACCCCACCCCTCTACCCTGACCCAGCTGTGTGACAAAGGGTGTGGCTAGAAAAGGATCAGGAAGAACTCCAAAGAGATCAGTGGTGAGTCCAGGGTTGACCCCAACCCCCTCCTCCCCAGCAATCCTCTAAACATCAGACTCATACAGCTGGGCCACAACTGAGAGGGACAAACCCAGACAGAGCCTGGATATCAGTTGCATTAGGAGAACCCCATTCCAGGATAGGCCTAGCTGGGGCAATCTCATGAGAGTACATACCTGCTGAAGAGTCTATCCTGTACATCCCCACCAGGGATCTCCCTGACCATATGAGAGTAGGAAGGGAGAACTGAAGCCTAACCAACTCCACAGCCCCTCCTCCTTTCCTACTTTGTGCCCTGAGGAGAGAGTGAATGAGGTGGCTCTGCAGGAGAGATCTGATTAGAGGAAAAATTACAGAGGCTGTCACAAGAAGACAAGTTTGTTTTGTTTTGTTTTGTTTGTTTTGTTTTGTGTTATGTTTGATCTGCATCTCCCCCCAAATTTTTTTTTTCTTTTCTTTTTCTGTTTCTTTTTTATTTGTCATTCTCTGTTTATGTGTGCATGTGAATGACTGAATATTCATATTTTGATTTTGTTGTTAGTTTTTGCTCTTTTGTTCTTCTGGGGTTTTTAAATATTCTTTTTTTATAGTTTAAAGGATGTGTCAATATATGTGTGAGGTTTCCACCTGAATCCTCCCTTTTTTGCTCTCTTTTTTCTCATTCTCCCCTTTTCAGTCTTTTTGTTTTTCTTCTCTATTCACTTTGTACTAGGTGTGTGTGTGTGTGTGTGTGCGTGTGTGTGTGTGTGTGTGTGTGTGTGTGTGTGTGCTTAGTTTTCTTGGGTTTTCTATTTTTCTGGGTCTGTTGTTGTTGTTGTTATTCCAGATTGTTTTGTAGTGTGTGTTGGTTTCTGCTTTGAATCATCATATAGTGTGGAGGTGGGAAGTAGATCTCAGGAAACACATACCACAATAAGTGAACATTTTAATTAGCAAGTAGCATCTGATTCCTAGTGCCACAACCCCCACTTTGCTCAGATTTCAAAAACTATAAGAGACAGCAAAGCTTCCCATCCACCATTCTATTTCAAAATAGAACAAATCCAGAGCCTGGATCAGGGAAGAATAAAGCGCTGAGGAAACACCAGAAGGGAAAGCCTCTCCCACTGACACTGAATAACAGAACAACAACAACAACAAAAAAAAAATCTAAGATATCTGTCACAAATGAGGAAAGGTCAAAGGAAGACCTCAGGAAACTCCAAGTCTACCAAAGACAAAACTCCTGAGAAAGCAGACCTTGGTGCCCAAACAATGAAAGTCACCAACCACTGGCCCCAGAATATGACAGGGATCAGGGACTGCCTGAAAAGAGTGAATAAGACTCAAGAAAGACAAGATACAACACTGAAAGAACTTGTAACAGAGATTCTGGCAATAAAAAATTTCATTCAGGAAATAAATAACAAGATGACAAGCATGGAAAGTAGAATTAATCTAGATGAAGAAAGAATCTCAAAACTTGAAGACCAGAACATAGAATTAACTTGATCTGTAAACAGCATAGAAAGAAGACTCAGAGAGAAAGAACAAAGCCTACAAGAGATGTGCGATTATATCAGGAGGCTGAACCTATGCCTAATTGGTGTTCCAGAAGAAGAAAGGGAAAATGAAAACAATTTGGAACAAATATTCTAGGAGGTAATCCAAGAAAACTATCCCCATCTCACCAGAGATGCGAATAGCCAAGCACAAGAGATACAGAGAACCCCTACAAGACATCAAATGAGAAGACCAACCCCTAGACACATAGTAATTTGCCTACTCAAAGTAGGCACAAAAGAAAAAATTCTTAAGGCAGCAAGAGAGAAGGGTCAGACTACCTACCAGGGAAAATCAATCAGAATAGCAGCAGAAATGTCAGCAGAAACATTACAAACAAGAAGGAACTGGAGCCCTATATTCAAAGTCTTCAAATAAAAAAAATTTAAATCAAGAATTTCTTATCCAGCCAAGCTCAGCTTCATTCATGATGGAAAATTAAAAACCTCCCCAGACATCCAATCTCTAAGAGATTATGCAGCTTCCAGACCAGCTCTACAGCAGACACTTAAAAAGATATTAAGCACAGAAGAAAGAAAAAAAAAGAATGACCACATGCTCCCCAAGAGAACAACAGAGCACAGAATCAACAAAAAATACAACATAACAAGAAACTTGAAAACATATGAATATATTAACCCCAAAGCCAAAAGAAAAGAAGCAAAGAAAAAACTTTATAAGAACCTCATGACAGGGATAAGCAATCACATTTCAGTAATCAGCCTGAATGTGAATGGAGTAAATGCACCACTGAAAAGACACTGAATGGTGGAACTGGATAAGAAACCATGACCCAATTATTTGCTGCATCCAGGAGATTCATCTCACTACAAGGGAGGCAGATAAACTGAACGTTAAAGGATGGAAAACGAGTTTCTAGGCAAATGGATCACAAAAGAAGGCAGGAGTTGCAATCTTAATATCAGACAAAACAAACTTTAGGCTATCAAAAATTAAAAATATGCAAAAGGACACTACATGATGTTAAAAGGTTCAATCCATCAACAAAAAATATCCATCCCAAATACATATGCACCCAACACAGGAGCATGAGCATTTATAAAGCAACTACTAAATAAACTACAAAAAGATATTGACTCTAACACTATTATAGCAGGGGACTTGAATATCTCACTGACAGCCCTAGATAGATCATTGAGGCAAAAAATCAACAACTAGATGCAGAACCTAAACTTGACATTTAACCAAATCAACTTGGTAGATACCTACAGATTATTACACCCAACAACCATAGACTATGCATTCTACTTATCACCACATGGAACATACTCCAAGATCGAGCACATCCTTGGCCATAAGTCAAGCATAAAAATTTCCATAAGGTTGAAATCTTGCCATGCACATTCTGGGACCACAGTGGAATAAAAATAAATATCAAAACCAAAAACATTTCCCCAAAGCCCACAAATACATGAACACTAAACAGCATGATGCTGAACAATGACTGGGTCAACACTGAAATAAGAGAAGAAATTGAAAGATTCCTGGAAAAAAGTGAAAAGGAAGAAGCAGCTTACCAAAACTTCTGCGATGCCCTGAAAGCAGTTCTCAGAAGGGAATTTATATCTCTATGAGTACACATCAAGAAAACGGTAAGATCAGAAGTTGAGAGTCTAACAAATCACCTAAGAGAGCTGGAAAGAGAAGACCACCAAAACCCCAACTTTAGCCAAAGAATCCAAATCACAAAAATAAGAACCCTAATACAGGACATGGAAGACAAATATATAATAGAAAACATCAACAAAACAAAAAACTGATCCTTTGAAAGAATTTACAAGATTGATGTGTCCCTAGCCAGAATGACCAAGAAAAAGAGACAAAAAGCCTAAATAAATACAATCAGAAATACAAAAGATCAAATCATAACTGACCCCAAAGAAATACAAAAAATTATCAGAGATTACTATGTACACCTATGTGGAAGGAAACTTGATAACCTAGATGAAATGGAGGACATTCAGACATCACACAACCTCCCCAGGTTGAAACAAGAAGACATTGAGACACCAAATAGACCAATAACAACCCAGGAAATTGACTCTGACATATGAAAACTATCTACCAAAAAAAGCCCTGGACTGAATGGTTTTCTAGCAGAATTCTACAAAACATACAAGGAAGAGCTGACCCCAATCCTTATTGAAAGTATTCCAGGCAAGAGTGAGGGATAGAATTCTCCCAAAATCATTTTCAATGCTAACATTGCACTGATACCCAGAAAAGATAACTGCATATGTATGTTTATTGCAGGTCTATTCACAATAGCAAAAACATGGAACCAACTGTGTTGCCCATTGAAGCTGGACTGAATTTAAAAACGGTGGTACATATACATGATGGAATATTATGCAGTCATAAAGAAGGACAAATATATAGACTTTGCAGCAACCTGGGTGGATTTGGAGTCAATCATATTCGGTGATTTATTACAGAAACAAACAACACAGTTCAATATGTTCTCACTCATAAACGAATCTTGAACAATTATAATGCTATAAGAAAGAGATTGGCAGTAGTGGAAAACTGTCAGAGGAAGGGGTGTGGGACTGGCATTTGAAGGAAACTGCTAGTGGAGGGAGGGGCATACCTCATCAACAAGGATAACTGCACAAGTAATATTTGTATATCTAACCCTGAATTGTACCCCACAATTTTTTTTATAATCAATATTTTTTATTATGATATTGTGGGGTACACTTAAGGGTTAGGTATACAAATATGCTCCGTTCAGGCACCCTTGTTGATAAGAGGTGTCTCACCATCCACAGACAGATATTGACTACCGTTAATCCCATCTCCCTTCCCCTCCCACCCATAGTTTCCCCCCATTGCCAGTCATTTTCTTCTACTATTACATTGGATGTTCAAGGTCCACTGTATGAGTGAGAACATGTGATACTCAGATCTTTGTTTCTGTGAGAGGTCACTCAGTATTATAGACTCTAGTTCCATCCAGGTTGCTGCAAAATCATGATTTTGTTCTTTTTTATGGCTGTGTAGTACTCAATCCTGTATATGTACCACATTTAAAAAATCCAATCCTCTTCTGATAGACAGCATGGTTGCTTCCAGGTTCTTCTATTGTGAACAATGCTGCGATAAACATACATGTACAGGTATCTTTTCTATAGAGTGATTTGAGTTCTTCAGTAGGGGGATTCCCAGTAGGGGGATTGCAGGGTCATATGGGAGGTCAATATTTAGAGCATTTAGGAATCACCACACTGTTTTCCACAGAGGTTGTACTAGTTTGCACTCCCACCAACAGTGTAGAAGTGTTCCCTTTTTGCCACACCCTCTCCAACAACTGTTATTTTTTTAGTTATTGATAATGGTCATTCTGATTGGAGTTAGGTGGTATCTCAGTGTGGTTTTGATTTGCATCTCCCTGATGATAGTGAGGTGAACATTTCTTCATGTGTCTGTTGGCTGCTCAGATATCTTCCTTTGAGAAGTGTCTGTTCATATCTTTTGCCCATTTTATAATGCGGTTGTTTGTTTTTTGATTTTCAGCACATTTGAGTTCCTTGCAGATCCAAGATGTTAAGCTTTTATCAGACCTGGAGTTGGCAAATACTTTTTCCCAGTCTGTAGGCTGTCTCCCTGCTCTCTTGATGGTTTCTTTGGCTATGCAGAAACTTGTGAGTTTAATGAGGTCCCACTAGTCTATCTTCTCTCTTATGACTTGTGGGTTTCGGATTTTGTTCAGGAATTGGATGCTAGTTCCAATTTCCATGAGGGTATGTCCTTCATTTTCTAAGGGTCTTATGGTTTGAGGTTTTACATTTAGGTCTCTGATCCATTTAGAGTTAATTTTTGTGTATGGGAATAGATAGGGGTCCTGTTTCAATCTTCTGCATGTGGTCAGCCATTTTCCCAGCACCATTTACTGAACAAGTTCTCCTCTCCCCAGTGGTAGGTGGTGGAGGCTTTGTCGAAGATGAGTTGGTTGAGAAATTGAAGTTTTGTTTCTGGAATCTCAATTCTATTCCATTGATCTATATGCCTGTTCCTGTACCAATACCAAGCTGTTTTGATGATTGTAGCTTTATAGTAGAGTTTGAAGTCTGGTAACGTGATACCACCTGCTTTGGGTTTTTTTGCTGAGGATTGTTCTGGCTATTCTTGGTCGTTTGTGTTTCCATATGAATTCCTGTGTTGTTTTTCCTAGGTCTGAGAAGAATGTTGCTGGTAATTTGATGGGTATTGCATTAAATCTGTAGATGGCCTTAGGTAAGATGGACATCTTCACAATGTTGATTCTTCCCATCCATGAGCATGGGATATTTTTCCACTTGTTTGTGTCATCTTTGATGTCTTTGAACAGTGTTTTGTAGTTTTCATTGTAAAGGTCTTTCAGGTTTCTGGTTAGGAAGATGACAAGGTATTTCATTTTTTTTGTGTGGCTATAGTGAATGGGATTGTGCTTTTTATTTGGGGTTCTGTTTGTTTATTATTGGTGTAAAGAAATGCGATTGACTCTTGCACATTTATTTTATATCCTGGGACTTTCTCAAAGTCCTTTATCAGTGTAAGGAGGTTATTGACAGATTCTCTTGGGTTTTCAAGTTACATGATCATGTCATCTGTAAAGAGAAATAGCTTGACTTCCTCTTTTCCTATTTGAATATCCCTGATTGCCTTCTCTTCTCTGATTGCTCTAGTCAGGACTTCCAATACTGTATTGAACAGGAGGGGTGAGAGTGGGCATCCTTGTCTTGTTCCAGTTTTCAGGGGAAATGGTTCCAGTTTTTGTCCATTTAGGAGTATGCTGGCTGTGGGTTTCTCATAAATGACTTTTGCTATTTTGAGGTATGTTCCCTGTATGCCTAGCAGTTCAAGGGTTTTTATCAAGAAGGGGTGCTGGATTTTAACCAAAGATTTTTCTTCATCTAATGATATAATCATGTGGTTTTTGTTTTGACATCTGTTGATGTATTTAATTACATTTATGGTTTTACGAATGTTGAGCCAGTCTTGCATCCCAGGGATGAAGCCTACTTGATTATGATGGATGATTTTTGAGATGTGTTGTTGAATCCAGTTTGCTGGGATCTTATTGAGAATTTTAGTATCTATGTTCATCAAAGATATTGGCCTGTAGTTCTCTTTCTTTACCTGGCTTGGGTATCAATGTGATGTTAGCGTTGTAAAATGATTTGTTGAGAGTTCTGTCTTTCTCAATCACCTGGAAAACCTTCAGTAGGATTGGTGTAAGCTCTTCCTTAAATGTCTTGTAGAATTCTGCTGGAAAGCCATTTGGTCCAGGGCTTTTTTTTTTGTAGGTAGTTTTCTTATTACATAGTCAATTTCCTTGATTGTTATTGATCCATTTAGGGCCTCGATTTCTTCTTGTTTCAACCTAGGCAGGTTGTGTGATGACAGAAAGTCCTCTATTTCCTTGAGGTTTTCAAGTTTATTTCCATACATGTGTACATAGTAGTCTCTAATGAACTTTTGTATTTCTTCAGGATCAGATGTGACTTCATGTTTTGTGTTTCTGAATGTGTTTATATGGGTTTTTTCTCTCTTTTTCTTGGTCAGTCTGGCTAGGGGAACATCGATCTTGTTTATTCTTTTGAAGAACCAGCTTTTTGTTTCATTGATTTTTTTATATTATCTTTTTGTCTTCTATGTCCTGGATTTGGGCTTTTATTTTGATCTGGATTCTTCTGCTGAAATTAGAGTTTTTGTGGTCTTGCTTTTCCAGCTTCCTTAGGTGGCTAATTAGGCTGTTAATTTGTGATCCTTCCATTTTTTTCATGTGCATTTGTAGGGATATAAATTCTCTTCTTACTACAGCTTTCATGGCATCCCAGAGATTTTGGCAAGATGTTTCTTTATTTTCATTTGTTTCCTGGTATCTTTTAATCTCTGTTTTGATTTCATCATTGACCCAGGAGTTGTTTAGCATCATGCTGTTTAGTGTCCATGTCTTTTTGGGTTTTGCGGGGACCTTGTTGGTGTTAATGATTATTTTTATTCCACTGTGGTCCGAGAAGGTGCATGGTAAAATTTCGGTCCTTTTAAATTTGCTTATGCTTGACTTATGGCCAAGTATGTGGTTGATCTTAGAGTACGTTCCATGCGGTGATGAGTAGAATGTGTATTCTGTGGTCTTTGGATGGAGGGTTCTGTAGGTATCAATTAAGTCCATTTAATCAAGAGTCACATTGAGGTTTCAGATCTCATTACTGATTTTTTTGTCCTGATGATCTGTCTAGGGTTGTGAGTGGGGTATTAAAGTCCCATCTATGATGGTATTGGGTTCGATACCTTTGTTTAGTTTTCCTAGGAGCTGCTTTATTAAAGTTGGTGCTCCTATGTTCAGTGCATATATGTTTAGGATGGGTATTTCTTATTGATGGATTGAACCTTTTATCAATATGTAGTGGCATTCTGTATCTTTATTTTGATAAAATTTCAGTCCTTTTAAATTTGCTTATGCTTGATTTATGGCTAAGTATGTGGTTGATCTTAGAGTACATTCCATGCGGTGATGAATAGAATGTGTATTCTGTGGTCTTTGGATGGAGGGTTCTGTAGGTATCAATTAAGTCCATTTGATCAAGAGTCACTTTGAGGTTTCAGATCTCATTGCTAATTTTTTGTCCTGATGATCTGTCTAGGGTTGTGAGTAGGGTATTGAAGTCCCCAGCTATGATGGTATTGAAGACAATATCTTTTTTTAGTTTACCTAGGAGATGCTTTATGAATGTTCGTGCTCCTGTGTTCAGTGCATATATGTTTAGGATGGATATTTCTTGTTGATGGATTGAACCTATTATCATTATGTGGTGGCCTTCTGTATCTTTTTGTATTTTTGATAGCTTAAAGGATATTTTGTCTGAGATTAAGATTGTGACTCCTCCTTTCTCTTGTGTTCCATTTACCTGAAAATTTGTTTCCCATCCTCTTACTTTGAGTCTGTGAGTTTCCTTTCTAGTGAGGTGAGTCTGTTGAAGGCAATAGATTGTTGCCTGGTGATATTTTATCCATTTTGCCATTCTATGTCTTTTCAATGGTGCTTTTAGTCTGGTC
The DNA here is from genome assembly GCF_000164805.1 of Carlito syrichta. NCBI lineage: Eukaryota > Metazoa > Chordata > Mammalia > Primates > Tarsiidae > Carlito > Carlito syrichta. Next base: position 66,544 of record NW_007256032.1, on the reverse strand, counting down.
ACATTCAAACTGACTATTGAAATGTGAGAGTTGATCCCTATCATAATGTTCTTACAGAATTGTTGTTCATCCTGTTTGTGTGTTGTCTTTCTTTTGGTTTTAGAGTTGGATCATGTGTGTTTTTAATCTTTTGCCTGTACTCTTGTGAAGAATGTTGTTGTTCTTTTTTCCTTTTCTTCTGTGTTCAATACTTCCT
>NW_007256032.1:62532-66052 GCF_000164805.1 Carlito syrichta | reverse complement strand
GATTTTTTCTTTTTATACCTACTTTGTTTATGCAAATTATTATTTGTCTGGGAGTTGGTCTTCTCATTTGTTGTCTTGCAGGGGTTCTCTGAATCTCTTGTGTTTGAATTTTTTCATCCTTGATGAGATGAGGGAAGTTTTCTTGAATGATTTCATGAAATGTTTGTTCCAGTGTGGCCTCTGACTCTCTCTCTGCCTCAGGAAGGCCAATTACTCTTAGGTTCGGTCTCTTGAAGTAGTCATTCATTTCTTGATGGTTTTGTTTTGTCTTTTTCAGCTTCTTTTCTATGCTGTTGACAGTTTGGGTTAGTTCTGTGTTTTGGTCTTCAAGCTCTGAGATTCTTTCTTCTGTTTGGCTAATTCTGCTTTCCATGCTTATTAGTTTGTTATTCATTTCCATCACAGTATTCTTTACTGTTGTTATTTCTGACATCAGCTCCTTCCTGTTTTCCTATTGTCTCTCCTCATTTTTTAAAATTCTCTCTATTAATGTCTTGATGTCTGGGTTTGTTGCATGTGACCAGTCATTCTGGGGGCTCTTCATTTTTTGTGTTCTGGAATCTGTTTCTCAGTGTCTGATCTCCCAGGGGTCTGCGTGAGACCTATATTCTTCTTTTGGGTTTTCTTCATTTGTGCAGTTTCTGGCCCTCCCTACTTTTTCCTTCCCTCCACTTCACCGTCTTCTTCAATTCTTTTATTCATGGGTAGAGGGATTGCTTATACTTCTGTTTGTTCAATCTCCTATTCTTTATGTATGTCCTCTTACTTTGTTCAATTCTGGAATTGCACTGTAGGTTGAGGGTCATCCTTTTCGCAGTTTTGAGATTTATTTAAGGGGGGAGCTGTGATTCAAAGTTTATCTACATGTCCTAGTATTCACCAAGATAATCTGAAACCCACTTCCCACTGCCTTGGAATCTGTCCGTGCAGTGGGGTGTAGGTTTAAACTCCCTGAAATAAAATGTAGTTAGCAGAGGAAGAGAATGGAGCAGACAGTGGGTGGAAGAGGGGAGTGGAGAGAGATAGGATTAAGGGGGGAAACAGACGAGTGTATCAACAAATAGAGAGAGAGACCTAAACTGAAACAGATAAAACAATAGACCACGGCTACAGACTAACCAGCTCCCTAGGAAAAAACAAAATACCTACAATGATGCTAACATACAAGGTAAGCAACCACCTTATTGGTGTGCTGTTCCTCTATAAAAAGATATGGTTTACAGAGAGGAGAAAATAGAAGAAAAGGAAGAGAAAAAAAGGGACAAAACAATAGGAATAAAATCAAGTCATTAAACTAACAGAACTAATCTAGCACACTCTGAGACTTTTCGTTTAAGTCCAATGTCCTTTCAGTTCTGACTTCTAGCTTTCTTTTCAACCTGTTAAATTAGTTTGCAGTTAGGGTCAGTTGCCCCTGGTCTGCTGTGAAGGACAGTCAGATCACCCTCCTTTCACCACTCAAATCCGGACCGTGTCTCTTTTTCAAGCTTGTTTCTCCTGTTTCGGTGTTGTTACCTTGAATTGCCAGCAGGTGGTGCTATGTCAGCTGCTCACCCCAGAGGGGGTGGGGCTGGACAGGAGCCACTGATGGAAGCCTGCCTTGGGGCACACGGGAGGAGACCCATGGCCGGCAGGACATCAAGGTGGCAGCGATCCCAGCAGATCTTGCCTGCAGGGGCTTCAAGGACTGAAGTCATGGATCGCCTCAGGCATGGGTGGTGCAATGCGCTATGGCTGCCACGGAGGCCGTGGCGGCACCAGCAGCTGCTGTGTCTGCAACTGCAGTGGCTGTCCAGACCGCTGCGATGCACCAGAGGTGGCGACGGCTGAGCTCTGTGTGAAGAGCAGGCTGCCGATGTTGGGGTCCGCAGCCCCCTGGGGAGTGAGCCAGAGACCCTCTGTGTTCTCCTTTGCAGAGGGTTTCATAGACCAGTTTGCCCCATCGCCATCTTGCCAGAAGTCTCCACCCCACAATTTTAAAATAAAGTTAAAAGAGGAGACAAAATTGTGTTTTTATTTTTGCATGTTTAAACTTCAGTCACCTTCAAAGTACTCTCCATTTGATGCCATACACCTATTGATACACTTTACCGCTGGTCAAAAAAGTTTTTGAACTTGTCATTTTTGATGCCTTTTAGTGCTTCTGCCATTTTTGGCTTCACCTCTTCCACATCAGCAAAATGTTTTCCTTTGAGGATTTTTTTATCCAGAATAAATAAAAAATGACTGAAGTGAGATCAGGTGAAAAGGGAGTGTGGGCCATGGGGGTCATGCCATTTTTGTCATAAGCTGCTGAACACTCAGTACAGGGTGGGCAGGAGTACTTATAAATCACCAGTTATGAAATGAACAAACACATTGAAATATTCTAAAAAAAAAGTTAACTGAAGCAGAAAACAGCCTCTCACAACAATACTAGCTCGTACACTGATGTTGATGAGTTCTAAGAACACGTAGCTCACAGGGGAAGTTTGTACTACACAGGCTTTAAGCTTCAAAAACCAGTTCTGTTTTTTTTTGAGTTCCCTTGTATGGTCCTCAATGACATTCAGCCTACCTCCCTGTGCCACAACTCATATAATGCCTTTTTATAAATTAGTCCCTTTTGTCATCTCCCATCATTTGCCTTGGTGTCCCCAGATGAGGAATAATGGTTCACTTTTATTAGCATTTACTGTATGCCAAGCAATGAGCTAAGTGCTACATATGTTTTATCTCAATCCACACACACACACACACACACACTCACAAATCCAATGCAGTAGGTTCTTAATTTCCCCCCATTTTATGGCTGAAAAACAAAGAGGTACATCAAAGTATAATTAACTTGCCCAAGGTCACACAGCTTGTTAGTGTAAGAGCCAGAATCTGATTTCAAACCCTGGTCTCCCGATTACTTCTTATATACTCATTCTCTGCAAAATAACTTGTTGAAAGGAAGTATATGATTAGCAAAAAAGTCATTATTTGAGTTTCTGACTGGAATGAGGCTATATGCATACCTAATGAAGATCAGGACACTGCCTTTCTATCTCTACTGCAACTCCTAAAAGCAAACACTGACTCAAGTTCTTGTGTTCTTTTATGAAATTTGAAATGCAAGGGTGATTGTCTTAGTCTATTTGGGATGGTATAGCAAGATATCTAAGACTATACTTTTTTAAATGAATATTATTTTTTATTATTAAGATGTGGGGTATAATTCAGGGATAGGTACACAAACATTGATTATGTAGGTACCCTTGTTGATGAGGTATGCCCCTCCCTCACCTAGCAGTTTCCCTCAACTGCTAATTCCACCCCCTCTACTTACAGTTTCCCATTACTGCCAAATGCTTTCTTATAGTATTATAATTGTTCAAGGTCCGCTTATAAGTGAAAACATTAATAAAACAGACAACAACAGATGCTGGCGAGGATGTGGAGAAAAAGGAACCCTTCTACACTGCTGGTGGGAATACAAACTAGTGCAACCTCTTTGGAAGACAATGTGGCAATTTCTGAAAGAACTAGAAATTGA
>NW_007256032.1:948-62360 GCF_000164805.1 Carlito syrichta | reverse complement strand
ATCATTCTACAAAAAAGATACCTGCACATGTATGTTTGTTGCAACTCTATTCACAATAGCAACAACATGGAACCTACCATGTACCCCATCGAAGCTGGACCAGATAAAGAAAATGTGGTACATATACACAATGGAATATTATACAGTCATAAAAAAGGACAAATATATGTATTTCATAGCAACTTGAATGTATTTGGAGTTGATCATACTCTGTGATCTATCACAGAAACAAAGAAGACCAGATAATTTATAAACAGATTCTGGGGGCTTGGATGTTCAAAATAAAGACACTGGCACATATGGTGTTTGGTAGGAGGTCCCACTTCCTGGTTCTTAAACAGGTATCCTCACTTGGCCGAAGTGGTGAGGGAGTTCTATGGAGTCTGTTTCATAAAGTCTCTAATCCCATTCATTACTATAGCACTGAGAAAAATAAAAGATATGTGTAGGACTTTAATTCCATGTCTATTTTACTATATACCACTTTAAATTTTTTTGGAAGGATTTCATGGTATGGATAATGTAAAAGTAATCCTTGGAACCCAGGTAGTGATTGAGACATCTGTAAGGAACTACAAGGAGACAATCTGTAAGGAGTTGAAGTTAAAAGAGTAATGAAGCAACCCAACAGATTTTCTTACTGTTGCTCCAACATTTCCTGGAGTGCATCTGATGCCTTCAAAAATCAGCAATATGTTATTGGCGTTTCACATACTTCCTTTAATCCACACAATGGAGTTTTGTAAGCACTCCTTTTGTGTAACACCTATCAGAAGAATGAATCAAAGTCCTGAGAGGACAGCTATTTTGCCCAAGATCACAGAGCTGGTTAATGGCAGAGCAGCCTGGATTTAAACTCAGGCAGTTTGTTTTTGGAGCCCCCATGTTTAAATGTTGTGAATAATTTAGGAAATCTGGAGTTCAAAAACTCATGCAAATCAAAGGTCAGAGCAATGAGTCAGCAATCTGAGGAAAACAAGCACCTTAAAGACCAACTCACTGAAAAGCAAAATCAGCAGCTGGTCAAATGGCCAAGGTAATAAGAGCCTCAAGCAATGAAGGAGCAGGGCAGGGCAAGATATATTGGAAAGCACCCTTGAAGAATAATAATACATAGGAAATTTTAATTTCACTTGCCCCAGCTAGGAAACATCATATATGTTTCCTGTTAGTGTAAAAACCAGTTCAAGGACTTAGCTAGTCTAAGAATTGTAGGGACAAGTAGATTCAGCAAAAATGCTTGAATGGAGTGATAATAGAGAACTTATTCAAATAAACAGTTACTTGCTAGAGACTATTTAGAAAATCATAAAATCATGAACTATCAGGGATCAGAAAAAATACCAGACTGCCACTCACCACATTTATCCTTGAGTCCTTTTTAAGATATGCCTGGAAAGAGGTTACCAAATGCCTGCTCAAACACTACCTCCTAGGGCATCCTGTTTGATTTTCAGGCAACTCTCATGTTTCAAAATTTACTTCTTATGTTGAGCTGAAATCTTCCTCCCTGTCCTTTTCTTCTTTGAGCCCCAGTTATTTGTTCCAGGGTCATGCTTGAGTAAGTCAAACTCCTATCTGTTAGGATCCAGAAAGGGTGAGTGTGGATGGACAGAGAGGGAGAGATGCTGGGAGGCGCAGCACCACTGGAGCCGATGAGCCGGAGGTGCTGAGCTGGCAACCCAGAGATCCAAGTAAATGCAAAGAATTGCAACACACAAAGAGGTGAGAAAAGATAAGATTTAGGTTTCTTAGTTTATTCCTAATCTTTTTACCTCAGTGTATCAATTAGCAAGCATTCAGACGTTCTACTGCAGGGCAAGCAGCAGCCTATCCCATCCCCCCTAGGTAAATCTCCTTCAGATACAAGATCAGGATAGTCCAAATGACCACCCCATCTTTGGTCAAGTAATTTGTGAATTGCAAATGTCTAACAAGTCTCTTTCAGGAATCACCCCCCCCAGGGTTAACCTAATCAGCCCCCTGAACTACACAGATAAGCTCCACCGTGGCAGCAATCATGTGACTAACCCACCCATCTGCCTGCTGTCCATCACCTGACATCATCAGTACCTGCACTTGCCTGCCCCTTTGTGATGACATGAAAGCAGACCACCACCCAATCACCTTAATGATTTTCCCCCATCAAGGGGAATGGTTAAAAGGACTCAACCACAAGCAACCAGTGGCCATTGTCTTGCTAGAGTCTGGTGTGATCATGTGCTCTTTGAGCCATGGCTGTCACCATGCTTCCTGACTTTGGTCCCCCTCCCCCACCTTGGGGAGGTGAATCTTCTCTTTTCCTTCTCTTTCTCTGTCTAATTTATTTCTAAATAAACTTTTCTTTCTAAAAAAAAGATAAGATTTATTTAAGAAAGCTTCACCCCCCCACAGATAGGGAGCAGGCTGACACTCTAGGTGAGTGTGGTGTTGTAGCCCCCCCCCCAAAGCCCTGGCTTAAATCCTTTTCCTAGGAGATGTTGCAGTCACGTAGACATGGTTGCCATGACTTCCTTATCGACCAGCTGTGGATGTCTTGGAGAACCTGTGACACAGAGACCCACTAATGTCCACCCACATTATCATAGCCCCTAGAGAAGGGCGTGACAAGGATTCTAATTCTCCTGCATCTTCCTGAATGACATTCCTTAGAGCTAGTGGAGGGTGCACCTCCCCTTATCTCCTAGGCATTCCCAGTGGGTAGCTTTGGGGGATCCTTGACTTCCCTGTAGATAATGCCCAATTTACTGGAAGATTGAATCCCCACCTGCTCCCCCTCTGTGTGGTCATAACTTTTGTAATTACAAGTTTCATGACTTTTACAATCCTTGCCGGATGCATAATGTCTTAGGCCTTGTAAATTCCCTTTACTCTAGGCAAGCTTGATTGCCACTATGAGATACCTCTGATATCTGGCACCAGGAAGTCTGTTTCTGAAAACACAAAGTCGGTAAAGTTAATTTTACCTAAAGTGTGCCTTTCTCCAAAAGCATAGCTTCTACTTTCTCATCATTGTATTAAGGTTTAAGAACAAGATGAAAAATGACTTCCCACTCTTGGTCTGTCCTTTCACTATCCACATAACAACAGCTTTTGGGGCACATTTGGAGAGGAATGGGGAGAAAATAAGTTGTTCTGTTAGCCTGATTGGAAGAGTAAAAACAGATAGACTTTTCTTGTGGAAAGACTAGTTTATCTGACTATGGAAAGTTTAGTTTCTTAATCTATGACTCCTTCAAGGGGAGATTTCCTTTCGGACTACTATTGTCTGAGCTCATTCTTATGGATCTTCCAAAATACCTTCAAAGCAGTTTATTTCCATGGTAAGCTCAGTTGTAGTTTGTCTCTTTTTACTTACTTTTGACCCTGTGATCTTGGCCCCATTCAGTGAAGAGCATGAGGAAGGAATTCCTGTTTCTAGAAGCCAAAACTCAGCAAACTCTTTCTCTCTCTCTCTCTCTCTCTCTCTCTCTCTCTCTATATATATATATATATATATGTATGTATGTATGTATGTATATATACACATATATATGTATATATATGCAATTATTGCATACATCTTCAAATAAATGATTCTTTATAGATGACCTAGAAATTTAGACTAACCATTCAGTATTTACAGTGATACTTTATAAGTGATTTAGGAACACGTCAGTTAAATAAGAAGAGAAAAGACAGGCTTTGTCGCATTTTGTTAATATCTTTAATAGTTTAATTAGTAAGATAAAATACTTCAGGTTAAATGTGACACAAAAAGCTATGCATTCTTTATTTTGTGTGTGCACATGTATGTGTATGCCTGAGAGAGAGAGAGAGAGAGAGAGAGAGAGAGAGAGAGAGAGAACTAAACAGAAAGAGGAATGTGCCCTACAGAATAGTCTGGAAAGATCATCCAAGATATACAGCTTCCCAGCCTCTGTATAAAGAAAAAGAAAGGAAAAATTTCAGAAGCAATGGCTACTATAGATGAAAAGTAAAGTTTGTGAGTCAAAATTAAGAAGGACTTATGAACCACATAAAGAGAGAAATTCCATACTAGATTCATGTGAATTTTTGCAACCAGAAATCCTGAAAATTAAGAAAAGATGTATTAAGAAGTTGAGACAATGTGAATTTAAAAATTAAACTGGAACTTAAAGAAGCAGAAAAAATGATTTTAACATGAGCATGGAATAGTGTTTCATGGGGTTGCTTTTCTTCCCCTAGGTATTTGCATGGGAGCAAGGGCTCTGGCTTGGCAAAGGTCCAAATCTCTAAAGGTGCTAGTATAGCTTTTTTAATGGGGCATCTTGGGTTGGTAGAGGGGGCAGGAATGTAGAGCAGGACAAACTTGGTTTAAGGAAAAAAGAGAAAGAAGAACACAGAAGGCTATAAAAGAACAAAAAGAGAAGCTCCTTCCAGATAGGCTAAAAACTATATTGGATCTTGAAATAACTATTTTTCGGGGGGAACATAACATCAGTAAGGGTACTTGGTCCTAATTCAGGCAAAGTGAGGTTAAATAGGAGGCCCAAACATCACCTGTATGTAAATCACTTATGTATCAAATCCCAACTTATACCCCACATCTTTAAAAATAAAAAAAGAGCTCCTTTTCAGTTCTGCTGTAATCAAAGCTAGATTTTTCAAGTACAAAGAAAGACAATGAGGCAGTTTTAGAAAATAAATAGTGTGCTGGGGAAGTAGATTAAAACTCCCATACATGCATAGGTATTAACACACACATACACACATACATATATACATGCATATGTGTACACACACAAACTAATGGCAGTATTTGGGAAAGACTTATAACCCACGCCTAAGAATAATTTATGCCAAGGATGCAGTCCTATGAACTTTTCAAACATCAGTGGTAAACTTGGTACTGAACAATTTCCTTTAGCACTACCTCACATAGGGCGAATCCAGGATTCACAGACAGGCTACATTGGTGTAAGCAGCTACTGTAAGAATGTAGATGCTTGGAGAGGAGATATGGAGATATTCGAAGGATACTTTTCAGGATCAAGAAGAAGGAAAAGTTACACTTAATGCCTAATGCAAAGGGAGCTAGGAAGAATCTCTCTTCTCCTATTCCTGCTGTTGTCAAGTGTACCCTCAAAAAGTCTTGAGTGTATATTGTGTGGGACATGAGGCAAACTTTTGTGATCAGTAATTTTGCTGAAGACAATGAAAAGGGTGAGTGATGAGGTCTTTCTGTTTCCAGTAACAACAGTTGAATAACGGGAATGGAAACTGCTGCATGTAAAATATAGGATGGGAGAACAAAAGGTCAAGAGATATAATCTTTTATCAATGACTAATTGACTTTCCTACACTGAACAGCTTTTTTTTGGATTTCAAGATGTGATTATTCAATCCCTTCACAGTGTCACATTGTTTATAATTTACATCAGATAAGTACATTTTCTTGCTGATGTTTAAAATGCAAAGATATTCAACTCTGAACATATTAAAGGCAACATAAAGTAAATGACCTTTATTCATTATGATTCTCTCAGCTCTAGCTGAATAAATAACATCTTTTTTCACCTAAATTTTAAATGACAGTGTGCCCTGGGTAAAAATCATAATGACATTTATCCTGTTACCTGATGCCTCTAAGAAGTTGAGGGATTCATAAATATAGTTGTCTCCATTTTTCAGACACATTTTTCACGTTTCTGACAGTTATTGAATACATTACTTTTCTGATGGTAATTTCAATGTTACAACCATATGAAAAATATAAGCCTTGTTTTCCCATCAAAGAAGAAGAAACTGGGAAGAATCTTGAGAGCCATGAATCAAAAGTATTAAAGACTCGTCAGATGCCATTCAGGGAGTGAGATGAAATTCTGTGTGTCCAAATAAAATTGAATAAGAAATATAATGGGGTTGCAGTTAAAGGAATTTTTCTAATGTTGTATTTCCCTGACCCAGATAGAGAGATATAATAGCTTTATCTGAATAATTAGTAAGCAATAAATATGTAGGTAAAAGACAAGGTCTTGAATTCTTGGTTGATTCTACCAAAATAAACTCATAAATAATGTAGATGGAAAAGTTTATTGAAGCAGATAGCTTAAAAATCAAATAATTTGAGAGTAAACATTGGCTCTCTTGGTAGAACGCTTTGTGAAGGCCCTGAATTTATTTCCCTGGAGTGAGGCCAGCTGGGTTAGTTCTGTTCCATGGCTCTAGGCTGTGTTCCTCTAACCTTATCTAGGTCTCTTGCAAATGCATATAGTTTGTCCCAAGGGAACTGGACCACAGATCAGGAAAATGGCCTAAATCCACCCATACCAATGGAAAAAAACTCAAGAGTATATTTCTTCCTCATAAACGAAGGGTAGGACATTATTAGTAATAAAAATGCCACTTTGAAGCATTTATTTGAGGTTATATATGGTTTTTATTATTGTTAAAAGTTTCAGATGAGTCCTAGAGAACACTGGGAATCAAGCATGATGGTACATTTCAAAAATCTTGGCTGGTAGTATTATCCCTATCCATTATTTTGAGGAAAAATAGACTGATTTCTTGCTCATTATAAGACCTTTCTTTCAGACACGCCCACATATTATTACACTACATCCTGCTCCTTTGTCAATTTGTTTCATTTCACGTCATTACTTTTCTTTTTTAAAAAAAGTGTTATCAAAGTAATATATGCACATAGTTAAAATACAATTTATTTTGAATAAATTAGTTCCTTTATTCATGTCTCTCCATGCTTCAGTCTCATTTGAAACTTTCAGCTATTTCTCCTAGTATTTACATTCATATTTCTAAGTAATATACTTATGTTGCAATTTCTTGATTTATCAACATTACACATTGTCTACTAACTTCTTATAATGAAATATAGGAAATGAGCTCTCTAAATTCTCTATCACACACATTCACTACTCCTATTGCTATTTAAAATATTATGCTTATGTAAATAGTGTTCATTGTTGAACTAAGTGATCTACCATGACTCTATTTCTTTTCTCTTGCAATTTTTTATCATTAATTTATCTTTTTTGTTTTCATTTTTCTTTTATTCTATGTACCTCACATAAATTTTCCCTCAAATATCCTTCTAGGATTGTCAATATCCATCATTATTTTTTAGAAGTACTATAATACTTAGCATAAGTTGCAAAAACTCCATCAGTTTTAATTTTCCTTATAAGCTTCTTTCCCACAGCCCTGTGTCCTTCTGTTTGAATCTAGAATGGCTGCTTTCTGTTTTAAGGCCTGTAACCTTGCATCATTGTGTTGGATCATCTATTTTACAGATCCTATTTTCTTTCTAGTCTTACTATCTCTCTTTGATAATGCATATGCTACCTAAGAAAATATACATGAAAAATAAAGTTTTGAGTTCTTATAATCCTTCAAAAATATTTTCTTAAAAAAGAATTTTTCTCAGTATTGAAAATTGCTTGGCAATTCCTGGCTACATAAAAGTGATACATTATTAAGTTGATTAAAAGTTTTTTGGTATGTGAGCTGAGGTTTTGAAGGTTGCTGACTGGTGGATTTGCTTGAGTGGTGATCAGGAATTGCTGTCCTCTTCACATGGATACTCTAAATGTCAGAGGTCTTTTTCTCTAGGGGCCTTAATTTCTCTAAGAATAGTTATCTACTACATTGTCTTGAGAAGAGTAGTAGTGATATATACCTAGCTGTGTCTAGAAACAAGGCAGGGAAAAGGAATGAAAGTCTCATTGCTTGATAAGAGATTTTTACTTAATCTCCTTGTTCTCTCCTTCATGCATTATCTACAGTACTTCAGTATGGAAACTCACAAGCTCAATTTTTCGAGAGACTAAATTTCTCTTCTTTGGGGGCTGGAGGAGTAGCCACCACCTGCATGAATCAGAAGAGAAGAACTGGTGAGTCTAACCACTTTGTGTATCATCTTTGAATCCGAAAAGTTCTTTTCATCTAAAAACAACATAAGTTTTTTCATTTTCAGTTCCATGCCATTTTTTACCTTCTTTAGTACCTGGTGCCTCCAACCACTGAACCTCAGATTCTACAGGGATACTAGAGTCACGTCTCATTGTTCTTCCCTCTCTGCAGGCTTAAGTTATAAATTACTTTATTCTGCTAAAACAGTTTACACTTTTCATTTTATAAAATTCTACTGAAAATTCTTGTGTGCTGTTGTCTCCTCTTCTATTTTCTTAGTCCCTGTCAGTTAGTACCATTCATTAGTCCCATCTTTGGCATTGTAATAAAGGTTTGGGAAGGAAATAAGATAAATTTGTGGTCAATTTTCCATATTTAACTAGAAGTCTGTTTAATCCATTATTTTTCTTTAAGCATGGTGGTTTGTACATTCTTCTCTGCTTATCTGTGATTACAGTTAATTTAGTATGGCTTTGACAGAATGGACAAGAAAACTAAATTAAAGTAGATTGTATATGAAGTTTAGTTCTCGACTCCAACTCAGCAATACTTCTTAGGGTCCAATAATAAGTGGTTTTATTTTTCTAAACTTTAGGAGGCATTATCCATACCATTTTGGGCCTATCGCTAATTAACAAAAATAATATCAGTGTACCTTTAATAGGTTATCCTTCAAATGCTTTGTGTCCTAAACATTCTAATAAGAGTGTTATAAGGTGATATTAGATTGAATTTCTACAAAGGCAAATCCAGTCATTCGTGTGAGAATTGTTTTAAGCTAATCTGCATTTATTATATAAATCCAAACAGATGATAATCACATATATCTTCAAATTTCACTAACAAGCTCAGTTATTTCTTCAGAAATATTCCTACCAGTGAGCGGTGATATAGTTTCCATTGTTTCCTACTTATTTAGATGAGAAAGATCTATGGCAGGCGTTTGGACTTCTTTCAAAAAGTGAAAAAGAAACATTTATTATTTTGTTAAATGTCTCAAAGAATTGGGAATAAAAAACATCTTTAAAAAAAAAGCTATGGTAGGCATGATAACGGACCCCTAAATATACCTCTCCAGAAGGATGTGATTATGTTTTATCACTTGGCAAAGGCAAGTTCATTTGCCAATAGAATTAAGGCTGCTAGTCAGCTGACCTTGAAATGAGGAGATTATCCTGAATTATTTGCTTAGGCCTGGTGTAATCACAAGGGCACTTATAAGTGAGAGGGAGAGGCAAAAGAGAGTGTCAGAATGATACAATGTAGGAAAGACTTGAGTGGCCACTGCTGTCTTTGAAGATGGCAGAAAAGGGATCAGGAGCCAAGGAATGAGCTTCTCTAGAAGCTGGAAAAGACAAGAAAATGAATTGTTTCCTGGAACTTCCAGAAAGAAATGTAGTCCTTGATGTTAATCCAGTGAGACCTGTGTCAGTCGTCTGACCTCCAGAGTCATAAAATGATGAATTTTTGTGGTCTTAAATCACTAAGTTAGTGGTAACTTGCTAAAGGAGCCATAGGAAACCAATACAGAAACCATATGTTGTAAAGGAAACTAATACAGAAGCCATATGCTGTAACTTTATCCAGTTGATATACTTACTGAACAGTAATTAGTAAAAATCACTAAGCAGATTATATAGGGACTATAAGAATGAAATATATGTGGAACATGCTCTTTAGGAACTTGCAGTCTAGTAGATGAGATTTTGCGTTGTTTCAGGTGTCCTACATTGGTAGAAAGAATCACTCTCGTCACGTCACACACAGAGAAAGAGGAGAGAGAGAGAGAGGGAGAGGAAAATGGGGGAGGGGGAGAGGGAAGGGGACAGGGAGGGGAAGGGGGAGGGGGAGAGTAAGATCCTGATTCATTTAGCCAAGGACACACAAATTTAGCAGAAGTGAGGTGTCTACCACAGTAGAAGCAGAAGCAGCATTATTCCTTTGCTCCTTTGAGTCCCTAATGTGAGGCACACAGTGGCAGGTGACACTGCTTGAGTAAGGCATGGTCTTTCCAATGACAAGAATTTTGATTTTGTGCAGTCCCTTATCCCTTCTCTATGTGTGACTTATGCCACTGCTCAGGAAGAATTTAATAACATATGCATTTCTGTTTAAAAGAGTATTTATAGGCAACCCCCTCAGGTCCCCTCCTACTGTGGGAGTTTTTCTGTTCTCTTAATAAATCCTGCTTTCAAATAAATAAATAAAAGGATATTTATAAACATCAGGTTCTCCTGAAGAATATTTCTTTCTTGAGCATTGCAGTGGTCCAGAAAGCCCATTTCCTTATGTGTATTTAAGTATGTGAATTTAATTGATTTACAGATAAGGTAGAAATTGATAAGAAGAATATGTATGCATACACAGAAATATACACGTAGACATGTTGCTTTAGATACTGCTAAACAAATGTTGTTGAAGTGATTGATGTATTCTCTTAAGCAAACAGATACATGTTAACTTTTTAAATAATTGGGCTTTACAGGGTCAGGAGGAGAAATTAACCATGTAGAAAATAAAATCTCCTGATTAGGAAAAAAAGATATTGACAGAATTTACAAATGTTGGAGCATGTTTTATATTTTTTTATTTTTCTCTTTCCCTAGCTTACAAGGGATAGATCCAGTGACGGGAAAGACTAAAAAACTATAAAGACTAAAGAACTATAAAAGCCTGGCAAATCTATAATACGGAACATCAAAGTTAGATTAAATAGTGGTTAATGACTGGGTTTAGTGATGCAACTGCAGTCATTCAATTTATCAATGATCCATTTGGTATCTTCTATGTATTCAATATATTCTGAGGAATACAAAGATGAGTAAGACCCAGTTCTAGCCATCAAATAATTTTCAATCTAGCATTTTGGTGTAAATATTCAAATAATTCTAATGCAAATCCTGGTAAACGGACTGCTAGATAGAAGTACAAGGCCATTTTATTCAAAGAGAGAGACCAAACTCATTTGTGGTGAGAGATCAGACTTATTTTAGGAGCAAAGATGAAACAAAGGGAAAAGCCTCAATAAGGGAGAAGATATTCAAATGGAGTTAGATGAATAGGAGTTCAGTAAGAAAAAAGAGACTAATGGAGAGTGTTAACAAAAAAGCATAGCACTGGCAAAGTGCAGACTTTTGGGGAATCAACATCGATTTTATCATTAATTCGTTCATTTACTCATTCATCTAGGTCTCTGCTCTGTGAAATTGGTTCTAATCTGAGTTTTACCATGAAAGAAAGACTATTTGAGTTAAGCACATTTCTAATTTTAATATCAGAGATATCAATTCTATATCTTTTTCCCAAATGATCAAGACTCAACTTTCTGAATTAAATAGAAGAGAGTAAATATGTGAATCAGAAGAGTGCACTGAAATAATTCTGCTACAAAGGCATCATTATTGCATCTCTGATGGATCTCCTACTTTCTGGGTGATTGTGAGTAATGCTCATTTACACAACAAAGGAATTGTCTACTCCATGACAAGAACTTTGGGGACACAACAGTGAAACAAAACTTAATTTCTGCTCTCAATGAGCTCAAAGTCTTTTGAGGACTTGGATAGTGTTACACACAGAGTGCAGTCACTTTTAGAGTCTCACTTTCTTCATCTCTGAAAATGAAGCTTGGAATGGCTTTTCTATATACAGTTTTGGTGAGACTTAAATTACTACACATGAAACAACAGCTAAAAAGTATGAAAGGTGATATGTGTTCAGTGATATGACCATGGGAATCTATTATCCCTCACTCTTATTATTTTTTCTGCATGGCTTCGGGAATCTCCCCGGCCAGAATGAACTATGATAAGTGCCTGTCTTGTGATGACAGGCACTCATCTGCCGCAGTAATGAGTCAAATTAATGTCCTTGCTCTAACACACTAACCTGGCTCTCTGACTTTTGGCTATAGGCACTATTTCTAGAGAAAGTGCATTTCTACGCCATTGACCCATTGGTAAAATTGATTCTTGACTGGGAGTACTCACAGGCATCTGGACATCTAGTCTGAGCTCTTTCTGCTGGGGCCTCTGAGCAGTCTGCATTTCACCAGATTGCAACTATTCTCCAAAATGAAACATGGTAGGCTCTTTAGCTGAAGTCTGTTCTTCCAAGTACAGTGTGCAGGAGCAAACTGAAATCTTTCAGAAATTTATATGAGGGATAACTTTTACTGAAAATATTGCTATTAATGCAAACATATTCACCTAAGAATAACAGAACAAAGGCCAGTTTACAGCTTAACTGCTTTTAGAAGAAGGATGAGTGGGCTTTTGAAATTGATTGCTTGGGTGAACACAATTTCTACTAAGTTTGCCTCTCAGTTGAACTTGTGACAGCTTTCAGCTATGTTTGAAACACCAGAGAAATTTCTCTTTTGTCCCTTAAAGGAGAAGTAACTAAATTGATTTGGGTTATTTGTCTGGAAAACTGTCTTGCTATCTGGAAAACTGTCTCTTTGGATGCATAAAGCAGCCTTTTTTATGAATACGGGGCCCTGGGCCATGGCTACCTTCTATAATTACAATGTGCACAACATTTATCAGCAATAAAAATGTATAGTTTCTCTTTGGAAGTATTCTGGCTAAATTGCAGCTGTTTATCATTATTTCTAAATAAAAAAGCTCTGAATGGGCTGTGACAACTGCCAGACAGGTGTTACTTAAACAAACAAACAAACAAACAAACAAAACATTGAAAGAATTCTGAGTACATTTTTCAAAGAAATGTCAGCTCATGTAGCTAGAATAATAATCTTGAGCACTCCTCTTCTCAAACAGCCTGCACCTGGGAAAGTTGAGTGACAGCTCTCTAGGGAAGGGAGTAGACATATTTAAACTATTGCTGCTCCACGATTGTATGGGAGATGAAAGAGCACAAAGGCTAGATGAGACTCACAGTAACCTGCCTATTTTTGTCTGGTAAGCAATGAGTAAATTGGAGGAAACTTGATATACCTTTCTATGTGACTAGAGAGTAGTATCTTGAGAAGTGATACCTAATCCAAAAGCAGGGAGAGCTTCTTTTTTGCTCATCTGGGGTGTTTTGGTTTCTTAACTGGATTCTGTATTTTTCACAAAGATATTTTGGTCTGAATATCATTTTTTTTTTTTTGAGTTGGAGTCTCACTCTGTCACCCAGACTGGAGTGCAGTGGCTGCTCCCGGCCACCACAGCCTCGACCTGCTGGGCTTTGGCGATCCTTCCGCCTTAGCCTTACGCGTAACCGGATTACAGGCTCGCGCTACCACGCCCAGCTAATTTTTTGATTTTATTGTAGAGATGAGGTCTCGCCTGCCCAGGCGGGTCTCAAACCCGCGGGCTCAGGCAATCCACTCACCTCAGCCTCCCAAAGGCGCGGGATTACAGGTTGAGCCACCGAGCCCGACTGAATATCATTGTTATATTGGTGTTACTGTGGAGCAACAAGGGCTAAAACTTCTTACTCTGCCAACTTGATCCTCCATTAGTATCTTTATGTGGATTAAGTTTAGCAAGAAGTATGTGCAAAAGAGTTTGGACAATGTCTGCCTTGTACAGAATAGGGACTTTATAAAAGATAGCTATCTGAAAAATGAATGAATACTCGAACAGAGGAAATTGGGGAGCTTCAACTGGGTATGTCCTTTTGAGAGGAAACACACAAAGTCTGTTCTTTGGCAAACCTCTAAGTATCTTAAATGGAAATAGGTGAAGAGAAACAAAACAAAGATTACAGAAAGT
The DNA here is from genome assembly GCF_000164805.1 of Carlito syrichta. Taxonomy (NCBI): domain Eukaryota; kingdom Metazoa; phylum Chordata; class Mammalia; order Primates; family Tarsiidae; genus Carlito; species Carlito syrichta. The sequence continues at coordinate 48,744 of NW_007256032.1, read as the reverse complement.
TATATATTCCAAGCTTGGGGAAAATATATTTTTCACTGAATGCAAATTTGTATAATTGATTACCTGATTTGACATTATCCAGAGACTCAAGTGGCATTGAAACTGGCAAGAGGTAGAAGTTTAATACAAAAGTACATGTGGAAAATAACCTGACAGCTTTATTTATGTTGCTAGGATTAAGATCTGAGTATTTTTCTTTGAATTTGTGGCTCTTCTGGGTTGGCAGGAATATGAAAGTTCATCTTGCCCCAAAACTCTTCAAATGCTTGAGTCCTGTCTATGTTTACCAGTTTTCTTGGTTGCTTTAGAGTTTGCCATCACATTTTTAACATGTGAGGAGGGAGTGATTATTTTAATTTGATAATTTAAACATGCTTTCTCTTTATATAAGGAAAATTTAGCCTATTGCAACTCCTGTGTTTTCCTCAAAATTGTAAAGAATAAAGTAAATGGATTCCTGTATAAAAGAATATAACATAACCCTTTATTTTTGACCTATTTCTGGAGTCTAAGGTCTTGCTTCTGCAGTTGTTGACATGGCATCATTCTTTTTTATGACGAGAGACGTTATCAATTTTTGAATGAGAAATAGAAGGTCATTGTTGGAACAGATAAAGAAAAAATTGAATCACTTACTTACAAAATGCTTTTCTCTATGTGACAACCAACACTCACTACCTAAATTAATAGCATATTTTGGAAATCAGCCTTTTCATATCATGAGTATTCTAACTAAACAACTCAGATAGAAGTGTGGTAAAGAGAACAGAGTACTTCTGAATGTCAATTCCAGGAATTTTTGTTATACTTTCCATTTATTTTCTTGAAACTCCTGGATTCCAAATGTCTACATTTTCACAAGCTCTTCCTCCCTCATTCACGTACATATTGAAATGTTTGGAAACCCTTACTTTTGTGTGAGAAAGGACTAAAAGCAGTATGATCAATTCCCTCAACAGTGTATATGCTAATAAACATTTACCTTCAAAGTTGACAACTTGGGAGCCCTATTGTCATGGTTGCAAATAGCTCAAAAGTATGTTTCAGAATTAATTTATACACCACATAGTCTGTTTTACTGATTAGTTGGACTAGATCTGTGGTTCTCAATCTTATTTCACATTAGAATCGCCTAGGGAGCTTTAAAAATATGATGGCTAGGTCCAACTCTATTGACTCTGATTAATCGATGTGGGATATGGTCTAGGCATAGGGCTTTTTGAATGTTCCTAGTTGGTTCTAATGTGTAGCCAAGGTTGAGAAACATTGGTCTGAACGTTTAATAAGGATCTTCAGACACCTAATAGCTTATTTGCCATTTAAGAAAGCTTTAAAGCCAAATTTTACAGTTTTAAGCTATTCAAAGTGAAGTAATAGAATAGCCTGTCAGATAATTTACCATGACTCTCTAATTCACCATGATTTTTGCAGTAAAATGGCTAATAAACATATTACCCAGAAAGCTACTGAACTGTCTTTAATAAAGGAAATCTGAAAAGGAAGCACATTCACGATCAGGGAGTCTTATTAATTTGACTTTGAATTTACTAGGTTTAGATTAATATTATATATAGTTTGTTGAAAAAGGTTGTTTTTGTTCTGCACTATTTTTAGTACGTGCATACTAAATTAATGCCTTTTTACCATAAAACAGCAGTAAGAAGGTATTTGTTTGTTTGCTTTTTTTTAGCTGAGATAGATGAGCAGCTAAAAATAATGTTTTTATACCATAGTCTTAGCTTATGTGGTTTTGAGATTTGGTTTCAGTTTCATGATACATAGTCTTCCTAAAAACAATTTCTCCATAACGCTGATTTCTTACAACATGTCTTATAAGATGAGATACTATCTAACACTCCCAAACTTCCAAAGGTTTTTACAGAAATGCTTGATATGGTAGAAATATTTGTAGCTCTCCTGAAATTAATGTTTTACTTCTATTGCATGGAAAAACATATTTATTTAATCTACATATTTGATTGAATTAGATTTAGAAGCAGAACTCATTTACTCAGTGATGATACAATACAAAACAAAACCACAATAACTTACAGATAAGATGACCAATAAAAATGTAGTTATGAAAAGAATTTGGGAAAAGTTGACATTATGGCCTATGAATTTTCCATTGCAAGATAAGCTTTTAAGTATCAACAACAAAAAAGTAACTGTGGAAACCTTCTTAACTGTTAATGGTGAACTAGAAAGACTCCTCAACTCCACTTGAGAGGCTAATGCATTTATGCTCTTGATGGTGCTGCTGCTCTTAACCTCTATTAGTATAAATTAGGATTTTAAAGAGTTAATAAATTTTATTATAGCTGATAAAAACTACTTGTGAGGAACTGTATAATTCTACTTGATAAGAAGTTTGGGGGAGGATCTGAAAGAAAATGCTGAAATACAGTCATTTCTCAATTTCCACAAAAACCTAGTCATTCAAGTGAGGGAATCCATAGTCTCATCATAGATCAGATCCTTATCCTTTTCTTCTCTGTTTGTAACCCCCGTCTTGAGTTCATTATTAATTTCACTCAGCGGGTGTTTTTGTTTCTCCAGTTCTTCCAGTGGCACCCACAACTCATCTGTAAGCAAATGACTCACATATAAGATGAAGAACATTTCTTACATTCTAGGGTGGAAGAAACTTTTTAAAAAATTAGATGTGTTTCATGCATGTACTTCACAGACCTGGTCACCGTACAGGTAAAGTTTGGGTCTCCCTTTAGTTCCCACTTTACCTGAATAACTACTCTTTATTGAGCTGATACTAGATGCCAGGCACTGTGCTCTTTATATTAGATTGAAGATAAGAAATTGCCATACTTGATCATTGTTGATCTATATAAATAGCATATAGTTCAACTTAATAATAATAATAATAATAATAATTTCTATCTCAATTTAGCCTTAGAACTCCACTACCATGTAGTTACTATTATCCTCATTTTATAGACAAGGAGACTGAGGTTTAGATAATTACTTTATCATCAGTCTAGAACAAGATCATGGCAAAAGAATAATTTTTTTAAAAAAATGAATTTTTAAGTGTTTAAAATGTACTCAATTATTTTCATAGCACTAATTAGAAGCAAATAGAATTTGCTGTCAGAGTTAACTCACAATACCTCATACCAGGCACCATGGAGTCATCTTGGATTGCGTGTTCTTAATAAACACCATTGGTCTCAAGGTACACACTTGTATATCATGGCAGGATATAGTATCTCAGTCTTAGTCTGGTGGCTTTGAATTTTGAAATCCTCTGTAGTTCCTTCCATTCCTTCTGACACAGCATGTTTTCCCCCTGGAGAGAAAAGTAACACCTGAGGAGCATAGGCTTGGTGAGCAGTGTCAGATTAAAGATAAGAATTATTTTTCTACCACAATTCTAGGAAAGGCCTCTACTGTCCCTGTTGAGGGTGAGAACTCTGGCTGAGAAATGCCTCATTCTTCTTCCTTCTCCAAAGATGCCGACCTCTCTGCAAATGGCCACTTCATAAACAGGTGTCATTGTGCCCAGTGGCTTACCTCTTTCCAGCATCACCACATCCAAGAGTCTTTCTGCATCCTAGCCTATGATGGACTTCTGAGCACCATGTTTCCCTTTTGCAGGGTCTACAAATACCTTGTAAATATCTGTTGGTGTTCTGATAACTGGGGGGTTTGAGGCAAACTGGACATTTCCAGCACTCATGTCCCAGCCATGTGTGGTTCCCTCTTTCCTGTCACTGAAAACTAATGTTATATCTTTATTTTTCTGTACTTACCTGGACCTTCTTTGGTTCAATGTTGTGAGAAAAATAGAATGTCGGTGAAGATTCATCTTCATCTTCTGAAACACCATCATCACACTGGTCAGGGCATGAATGGTTCTTAGAATCATTTGCTTGACCATGCACAGATTTTGACTGTGAAGTGTCCTTATGAAACCTCCCCCGAGTGAGGGAAACCATAGTCTCATCAGAGACTGAATCTTTTTCTTTTTCTTCCCCATTTGTGACCCTATCTGGGGCTCACTGTTGGTTTCGCCAGGTAGGTTTTCTTGTCTCTCCAATCTTTCTAGTTGAGCCCACAGCTCCTAATTTATAAGCAAAACATCTTTGTATATGACATCGTTTGCAAAACCTGAAGTTTTGGGTGAATGAGATTTGTGTGCAATCCGAGATTTTCTCTTCAATTCATAGTCATTTTGGTCATGTTCTCTTATGTCAACATAATCTCCCACCCCATTGCTTTGTCTCTGAAGATCTGCTGTGAATGCAGCTCTAGATTCAAAGTTTTCCGTTGCATTTATAAAGCCATCCAATAATATTTTTACACATTCCTTCTCATGATCCACTAGGTCAACACTTGCTTTGCAGACCATTGTCAAAACCAGTTGTACCCAAGAAGAACAGTGATTTTGTTTTTATCCACATGCTTTTCTGGCATGAAGGCAAGGGGCCTCCCCTGCACTATGACTTTGTAAGACAGCCTATCAGGCAAGGTTCAGAGTTGTTGCTGAAGTGTGTTGTGGTCACTCTCTGCCTTTTGCCAGTGCATAATTTCCTCTTGGCATCTAGAAACCATCTTTTCCTGTTCTTCTTGGAGTCTTGCAGCCTGTTGGGGATGCAGCTGCTTGGAGGCAGCTAAGGAGGCTGGACGGTGGGGCAGACACTAGGGCTCCGTGGCTTCTGGTTCTGTGTGTGTCCTTTAGTTGTCGCTGCTCAGGCCACTGCCTCAAGTTGTGGAGACTGCAGTGCCCAAATTCCTCCAGCCAGGTCGTCATGAGATCCTTTCTCTAATTTTATTAACCATAGTTCTCATGTTGTACCTAAGACCTCTAGACTTGTTCATCCTACATGTCTACTACTTTGTATCCTTTGAAATACATCTCCCCATTTCTTCTTGCTCCCAGCCCTACCCCTGATAACCACTGTTTTATTCTTTATCTCTGTATATTTGACTTCTTTTTTAGATTACATATATAAGTGAGATGATTTAATATTTTTTTCTGTGTCTGACTTATTTTGCTTAGCATAATGTCCTCCACAACCATCTATTGGGTTTGATTTGCTAGTATTTTGTTGTAGCAAATGGCAGGATCTTTTTTCACAGCAGAATAATATTCCATTGTATATATACACCACATTTTCTTTTTTTTCTTTTTTCTTTTTTTATTAATTAATTTTAACTTTTCGCATTTTCGTTATGCATTTACCCATAATACAGCCTTATTTATGATATGTAGAGAGTTTTAGTTAGAAGATCAAACTAGCCACAACATCCCCTTAAGCCAAAGCCTACTCCAAAGCTAGGTCCTAACTCTATTCGATTCTAAGAAGGTGGAGAAAAGTGTGGAGGTCGAAGAAGGAAATTTGGAAGCTAACAGATGTTGGTTAATGAGCTTTAAGGAAAGGTATCACCTCTGCCAAACTCTTAACTAGAGTGAATTTACACAAATAACGTGGAAACATCTAGCATGTTAGCATAAAAACATGTATGCGTGTTCGCCAATGTAAGGTTTTTGCACCAAATGCTACATAGAAACATATTATTTTAAGTAGAATAGAAAAATTGCATTTTAACTTAAAAAAAGAAAATAAGTCATCTTCATAACGTAAAAATGATAAGGAAAGCAGCAAGTGTAGGTAGAGAAATGCAATAAGTTATACAGAAGATAGCTAAAATTAAAATGATTTTATAGTTAAAATCATTGATGAAGGTGGCCACACTAAACAACGTATTTTTAATGGTGGTGAAACGGCCTTATACATTGGGGACCCACAAAGACCTGGAATTATTTTTCTGGAGGGCAGGCTCCTTGTAGTACAGGCTTCTTATGCTAGGTAAGTATTCTAGGAATCCATCGGCATCCACATACCAGCTAGCATTGTGGGCGGCTGTTTTCCACTTCAGTGAGTATTTTTTATTGAGATTCCTTCAGAATGTTTGCCCATTTAATGGTGGGTGATTTACAAGCACTCTTGCCCACACAGCGCGGAGTGTCCTGCAGTTTTTGACCAAAAATGGCATGAATCCCCATACCCCACCTTTCCTATTCATTCAATCTTGCTCCAAGAGACTTTTTATTGATTTTCCCAGATAAAAAAATGTCCTCAAAGGTAAACATTTTGCTGAAGTGGAACAGATGAAACAAAAAACGGCAGAAGCACTGAAAGGGAAGAAAATGGACAAATTCAAAGACTGAGCAGTGGAAAAAGTCTCTCGACAGGTGTATTGCATCAAACAGAAAGTACTTTAAAGGTGACTTCAGATTAAACACATAAGAATAAATAAGCACTTTTAAATAAATAAATTCTGAGTTATTTTGCCCACTTCTTATATTGGAAGAAGATGCCATCTAGGAATTTAATAGCTATAAAGACTAAACCAATGTCTGGTTTCAACCTTCAAAGCATGGGCTGGGACTAATACTGCTGGTGACATTAAGTTGAAGCCAGTGCTCATTTAACATTACACAAATCCTAGAGCCCTTAAGAATTATGCTCAAGCCGGACTCGGTGGCTCAGCCTGTAATCCTGTGCCTTTGGGAGGCTGAGGTGAGTGGATTGCCTGAGCCCATGGGTTCGAGACCCGCCTGGGCAGCGAGACCTCATCTCTACAATAAATCAAAAAATCAGCTGGACGTGGTAGTGCATGCCAGTAATTCCGGCTACTTGGAAGGCTGAGGCGGAAGGATCACCGGAGCCCAGTAGGTCGAGGCTGCGGTGGCCGGGAGCAGCCACTGAACTCCAGTCTGGGCGACAGAGTGAGACTCCAATTCAAAAAAAAAACAAAAAACAAAAAACAAAAAAACAATTATGCTCAATTTACTCTGTATGTATTCTATAAATGAAAAAAAAAAGCCTGGTTGACAGCATATCTGTTTACAGATTGCTTTACTGAATATTTTAAGCCCACTGTAGAGACTTAGTGACCTTATAAAACAGAACCCATAGAACTCCCTCACTATTTCTGCCAAGTGAGGATAAAGAAAAAGATGACTGTTTAAGAACCAGGAAATGGGACCTCTCACCAAACACCATATGTGCCAGTGCCTTTATTTTGAACGCTCCAGTCTCCAGAATTGTGAGAAATATATTTCTGGTGTTTATAAATTCCCAGTCTAGAATAATTTTGTTATAGCAGCCAAAGGAGACTAAGATACCCTGTTAGATGAATTTTGAGTGACTATGATTCTGAGACACCGTGTAGCAAAGGAAGAAGAGAGATGGGACCCTCACTCTTTAATTCAAGACTTGCCTTGGAGGCTTTGTCAAAGATGAGTTGGTTGAGGAATTGAGGTTTTGCTTCTGGAATCTCTATCCTGTTCTATTGGTCTATGTGCCTGTTCTTGTATCAATACCAGGCTGTTTTGATTACTGTAGCCTTATAGTAAAGTTTGAAGTCTGAAAGTGTGATACCTCCTGTCTTGTTTCTTTTGCTAAGGATTGTTTTAGCTATTCGTGATCATTTATGTTTTCATATGAATTTCTGTTTTGTCATATCCAGGTCTGAGAAGAATGATGTTGATAGCTTAATGGGTATTGTGTGGAATCTGTAGATTGCCTTTGGTAGGATGGCCCTCTTAACAACGTTAATTCTTCCTATCCATGAGCATGGAATATTTTTCCATTTGTTTGTGTCTTCTTGGATTTCTTTAAGCAGTGTTATGTAATTTTCATTGTAATGGTCTTTCATTTCTCTGGTTAGCAAGATGCCGAGGTATTTCATTTTTTGGGTGGTTATTGTGAATGGGATTGTGCTTTTTATTTGGATCTCTGCCTGATGGTTGTTGGTGTATAGGAATGCAACTGTCTTTAGCACATTTATTTTATACCCTGAGACCGTGCCAAAGTCCTTTATCAGTGCAAGCAGGGTTCTGACAGATTCTCTTGGATTTTCAAGATATAGGATCATATCATCAGCAAAGAGGGATAACTTGACTTCCTCTTTTCCTACTTGGCTACCCCTGATTACCTTCTCTTGTCTACTTGCCCAAACTAGGACTTCCAATACAATATTGAACAAGAGGAGTAGGAGAGGGCAACCTTGTCTTGTTCCAGTTTTCAGGGGAAATGTTTCCAGTTTCTGCCCATTTAGCAATATGCTAGCTGTGGGTTTGTCATACATGGCACTTACTATTTCTAGGTATGTTCCTTCTATACCTAGGTGTTTGAAGGTTTTTGTCAAGGAGGGATGCTGGATTTTATCAACAGCTTTTTATGCAGCTAATGAGATAATCATGTGGTTCTTGCTTTTACATCTGTCGATGTATTTAATTTAATTTATGTTCTTACAAATGTTGGACCAACCATGCATCCTGGGGATGAAGTCAACTTGATCATGGTGGATGATTTTTGAGATGTGTTTTTGGATCCAACTAACTAGAATCTTGTTGAGAAGTTTTGCATCTATGTTCCTAAGAGATATTGGCCTGTAGTTCTCTTTCTTTGTTGGCTCTTTACCCAGTTTGGGTATTAGTGTAATGTTAGCTTCATAAAATTATCTGGGGAGAATTCCATCTTCTCAGTTGCCTGGAATACTTTCAGTAGGATTGGTATCATCTTGTACACTTTGTAGAATTCTGTTGGAAAGTCATCTGGTCCAGTGCTTTTTTTGTAGGTAGTTTTTGTATGACAGAGTCAGTTTTCTGGGTAGTTATTGGTCTATTTAGTATCTCATGTCTTCTTGTTTAACCTGGAGAGGTTGTGTGATGTCAGAAAGTCCTCCATTTTATCTAGGTTATCAAGTTTGTTTCCATATAGGTGTACATGGTAATCTCTGATAATCTTTCGTATTTCTTCGAGGTCAGTTGGGATTTGATCTTTTGTATTTCTGATTGTGTTTATTTGGCATTTTCTCTCTTTTTCTTGGTCATTCTGGCTAGGGGCCCATCAATATTCTTAATTCTTTCAAAGAACCAGCTTTTTCCTTTGTTGATGTTTTCTATGATATTTTTGTCTTCTGTGTCCCATATTTGGGCTCTTATTTTTGTGATTGGATTCTTCTGCTGAAGTTGGAGTTTTGATGGTCATCTATCTCCAGCTCCCTTAGGTGAATTGTTAGGCTCTCCACTTGTCATCTTTCCATTTTCATGATGTATGCTCCTAGAGATATAACTTTCCATTTTAGAACTGATTTCATGGCATCCCAGAGGTTTTGGTAAGATGTTTCTTCATTTTCATTTGTTTCCAGGAATTGTTCAATTTCTTCTCTTATTTCAGCATTGACTCAGTCGTGGTTCAGCATCATACTGTTTACTGTCCATGTCCTTGTGAGCTTTGGGGAAATGTTGCTTTTGATAATTATTTTTATTTCACTGTGGTCTGAGAATGTGTGTGGCAAGATTTCAATCTTATGGAATTTTTCATGCTTGATTTATGGCCAAGAATGTGATTGATCTTGGAGTATGTTCCATGTGGTGATGAGTAGAATATACATGCTGTGGTTGTTGGGTGGAATAATCTGTAGGTATCTACTAAGTCCATTTGGTCAAGTGTCAAGTTTAGGTTCTGGATCGAATTGTTGATTTTTTGCCTCGATGATCTTTCTAGGGTTGTCAGTGGGGTATTCAAGTCCCCAGCTATAATAGCATTAAAGTCAATATCTATTTTTAGGTGATTTAGTAGATACTTTATAAATGCTGGTGCTCCTGTGTTGGGTACATATTTGTTTAGGATGGATATTTCTTTTTAATGTATTGATGTAGTGTCCTTTTGCATCATTTTAAATTTTTGATAGCTTAAAGGTTGTTTTGTCTGATATTAAGATTGCAACTCCTGCCTTCTTTTGTGATCCATTTTGCCTGGAAACTCGTTTTCCATCCTTTAACTTTGAGTCTGTGTGCCTCCCTTGTACTGAGATGAGTCTCTTGAATGCAACAAATAATTGGGTCATGGTTTCTTATCCAGTCCGCCATTCTGTGTCTTTTCAGTGGTGCATTTAGTCCATTCACATTCAGGCTAATTATTTAAATGTGGGGGTTTATCCCTGTCATGAGGTTCTTGTAGAGTTGTTGCTGTTCCTGTTTATTTGTTGTCTTTCCTTTGGTTTTTGGGTTGATTCGTGTGTGTTTTCCATCTTTTTCCTGGACTCTTGTGAAGAACATTGTTGTTCTTTTCTCCTTTTCTTCTGTGTTTAATACTTTCTTGAGTGTTTCTTGAGGTGGTGAACTGGAGACTGCATAAGTTCTTAGGGATTGGATGTTTGGGAAAGATTTTAATTCTCCCTCAATGATGAAGCTTAGCTTGGCTGAGTAGGTTATTCTTGATTTAAATTGTTTATCTTTGAGAACTTTGAAGGTTGGGTTCCAAGCTCTCCTAGCCTGAAGTGTTCCTGTAGATAAATCTGCTTCTATTCTAATTGGTCTTCCCTGGTAGGTAGTCTGATCTTTATCTCTTGCTGACTTTAGGATTTTTTCTTTTGTACCTAGTTTGTTTAGTCGAATTATTATGTGTCTGAGAGTTGGTCTTCTCATTTGTTGTCTTGCAGGAGTTCTCTGAATGTCTTGTGTTTGAATTTTTGCATAACAGATGAGATGAGGGAATTTTTCTTAGATAATTTCATGGAATGTTTGTTCCAGAGTGGTCTCTGTCTCTCTTTCTGCCTCAGAAAGTCCAATTACTCTTAGGTTCAGTCTCTTGAAGTAATCGTTCATCTCTTGAAGGTTTTGTTCTGTCTTTTAAAGCTTCTTTTCTATGTTTTTGACAGTTTGGGTTAGTTCTGTATTTTGGTCTTCAAATTCTGAGATTCTTTCTTCTGCTTGGCTAATTCTGCTTTCCGTGCTTATTAGTTTGTTTATTTCAATCACAGTATTCTTTACTGCTGTTATTTCTGTTATCAGCTCCTTCCTATTTTCTTCTTGTCTCTCCTCAATTCTTTTTATTCTCTCTATTAATGTCTTGATGTCTGAGTTTGTTGTATGTGACCAGTCCTTCTGGGAGTTCTTCATTTTTTGTATTCCAAAGTCTGTTTTCTCAGTGTCTGACCTCCCAGCAGTCTATGTGAGACCTATATTCTTCTTTTGCTTTTTTTTCATTTGTGTAGATTTTTCTCCCAACCCCCCCCCCCACATCTTCTTTAATTCTTTTGTTCAGGGGTGGAGGGGTTGCTTTTACTTCTGTTTGTTCAATCTCCTATTCTTCCTTATGTATATCCTCTGACTTTGTTCAATCCTGGAGCTGAACTGTAGGTTGGGGGCGATCCTTTTTGCAGCTTTGAGATTTAATTGAGGGGGGAGTTGTGACTCAAAATCTCTCAGATCCCAGTATTCACCAACAGGTTTATGGATAATCTGGAACCCACTTCCCACTACCTTGCAATCTTTCCATGCTGTGGGGTTATATGTTTACTCCCTGAAAGCAAAATGAGGTAAGAAAAGGGAAAAGAATGGAACAGGGAGTGGCAGGAAGAGGAAGGTGGAGAGAAAGAAGAGTAAGAGGGAAAACAGACAAACGTACTGACTAACAAATGAAAAAAGACAGAAAGACAGATATGAGTAAAAAAAACCTGACAAACATTTGAAAAAACTGAAACATACAATCATACAGACATAGAAGCTAAGCAGCCTCCTTATTGTTATACTATTCCCCTATTCAAACATGAAGTCTAAAAAAGAAAAAAATAGACTAGAACACAATCAGTAAACTAACAGAACCAAAGCAAGTATGAAAACATTATTGATAACAGTAGTAAGAGAGATACAAGGGGGAAAAAGATGGATAAGACAAATAGACAAAGAATAAAAAAAATTAAAACAGGAGAACCAAGCACACTCTGAGACATTTCCTTCAAGTCCAATGTCCTTTTAGGTCTGATTTCTAGCTCTCCGTGCAGGCTGGTAGAGTTGCTCACAGTTAGGGTCAGTTATCCCTGGCCTGCTGTGGAGATTGGTCCAGATCAGGGCTGCCTGCCAAATCTGCCACTCAGATCTGGCCTGTGTCTATCTAGCATGGGTGAGTGGCTTCTGCCCCTCCAATTTTGATTTGTTACCTTGGATCCCAAGCTGGAAGATGGGCTGAGCTTAGTGGAGCTGATCGCATGGCTCCAGGTGATCTCTTTTTCTGCTGCAGCCTGAGACTGCCGGGCAATGCAGGCCAGGATAGCACTGGACTAGTCGGTTTGGGCTGGGCAGGAGTCAGAGGCTGCCTAGTGTGGGAGGGAGCTGGCACTGGAGGCAGTAGTGGCAGCAGCCACTTCAGCGTGTGTGGGAAGAGCTCCACATGCTGGGCTCTGGGTGAGGGTTGGGGTGTGTCAATGCCAGTGGCAGATTCAGTAGTGCGGTGCTTGTAGGGGGGCTTCATGGATCTGGGAGCCGTGGGTTGCCTCAGGCAAGAGCGGCAGTGGCAGTGGTGGCGGTGGCTGTGACTGAGGTGGCGGCAGCCAGGCAGCATGTGAAGAGAAACCTGGCAACAGTGAGCACCACAGCTCCCAGTGGAGAGCAAGAGTCTTTATGGGTGTTCTCTTTCGTGGGGAGTTTCATGGACCAAACTCCCCTCCGCCATCTTGCTGGAAGTCCCATGGTGATTCTTATACCTGTCCCTGTAGACAGGAGGAGCACCTCAAGGAGTTCACTAAATGATGGGGATATTAGCATAAAACAGTCCAGACTAGGGAAGAAGAGATAGAAGCAGACAGGATATAGTCAATCTGGAGAAGAGGATGGAATTCACCACAAAATTACATAAAAAGTGAGAATAAACAGGCTATGGTTTTACAAACAATTTTTCCTGAAAAAAAGAAGAGTGAGGGAGAGGGGATTGAAAGAAAGGAAGGTGGATCACCAGGAATATATTTTTAGAGAAATATGGATGTCTCAAACACATCTAGAAATTCTCCACATCCCTTATCCAGGCATAGCTTAGAAGTATGTGTAGGCTAGAAATACAACTCATGGGTTTGGTTCCTGCTTCTGCCACATTTTGAGTAAGTGACTCTAGGACAGCCTTTTGCCTTCTTGGTGTTCCTTATAGTCACCGTTCCTGAAATAAGAAGAACCACTGTTATGGTCTGTATGTGTGTACCCTCTCCCCCTAAATCTATATGCTGAAATCTAATCCCCAATTCAATGATGTTAAGAGGAGGGGCCTCCTGGAAGGTGATTAGATCATAAGGGTTTTGCCTTTATTCATGGAATTAGTTCTTTTATAAAAAAGTCCTCCTTCTGCCATGTGGGGAACAGCGAGAAGGCAACATCTTTGAAGCAAGGAGCAAGACCTTACCAGGTACTAAATCTTCCAGTAGTTTGATATTGGATGCCTCAGTCTCCAGAACTGTGAGCAATATGTGTATGCTGTTTATAAATGATCTAGTCTTAGGTATCTTGCTATAGAATCCCAAATGGACTAAGATGATCATTCTTGTGTCTCAAATTTGGTGAAAGAACACACATACTTGAGTCAGTGTTTCCCTTTAGGAGTTGCAGTAGAGATAGAAAGGCAGTGTCCTGATCTTCATTAGCTGTGTATATAGCCTCATTCCAGTCAGAAACCCAAACAATGACTCATTTGCTAATCGTATGCTTCCTTCCAACAAGTTATTTTGTAGAGAATGAATATATAAGAAATAATTAGGAGACCAGGTTTTGAAATCAGATTCTGGCTCTCACATTAACAAGCTGTATGACCTTGGGCCAGTTAATTATACTTTGATGTACCTCATTGTTTTTCAACCATAAAATGGGGGGAAATTAAGAACCTACTGCATTGGATTTGTGTGTGTGTGTGTGTATGTGTGTGTGAAGATTGAGATAAAACATATGCAGCACTTAGCTCGTTGCTTGGTGTACAGTAAACGCTGATAAAAGTGAGCCATTATTCCTCATCTGGGGACACCAAAGCAAATGGTGGGAGATGACAAAAGGGACTAATTTTTAAAAAGGTATTATATGAGTTGTGGCACAGGGAGGTAGGCTCAATGTCATTGAGAACTATACATGGAGAAATCCCCCCGAAATGAAAATTTTTTTGGAGGGCAGGTCCCTTTTAGTGTAGGGTTCTCATCTTGCTACCTATTCTCCGACTCTCTGAACATCAGTGTACCAACTTGTATTGTGAGAGACTGCATTCAACTTCCGTGAATTTTTTTTTCTTGAAGATTCTTTCAATCATATTAGCTCATTTCATTATGGCTGATTTACAAGCATACCTGCCCAGACTGCACTGAGTGTTCAGAAGTTTATGATAAAAAATGGTATTATTCCCCATGCCCTGTCATGCCTATTCACCTGACCTTGCCTTTAGTGACCTTTCGGTTTGTTTGTTTTCCTGGATGAAAGAGTTTTCAAATGGAAATGTTTTGCCAGTGTGGAAGAGGTTAAACAAAAACAGCAAAAGCACTAAAAGGCATCAGAATTGAGAATCTCAAAAACTGTTTTGAGCAGTGGAAAAAGCATCTTGGTAGGTGTATTATACCAAACGGAGAGTACTTTGAAGGTGACAAGTTTAAACACGTAGGAATAAATACACAAGTTTTTACAAATAAATTCCTGTTTGGGGGGCTTCCCTTTGTATCAGAAGAAGATATCATTTAAGAATTTAACAGCTATAAAGAAAAAATCAATTTCTGACTTCAAGACTTTAAAACACAGGCTGGGGCAAATGCAGTTGGTGACTGTAAGTTGAAGTCAATGTTCATTTATCATTATACAAATTCTCAAGCCCTTAAGAAGTATGCTCAATTTACTCTACCTGTATTTCATAAATGAAAAACAAACAAACAAAAACAAAGCCTAGGAGACAGCATGTGTGTTCACATCTTGCTTTATTGAATATTTTGTACCCACTCTTGTGACTTATTGCTCAGAAAAAAAAAATATTTATTTTGCAATGTTACTGTCCATTGACAATGCACCTAACAACTCAATATCATTAATGGAGATATACAAGGAGATTAACTTTTTCTACTAACACAGCATCCATTCTGCAGTCAGATCATAAAGTAATTTTGACATTCAAGTCTTATTTTAAAAATACATCTTTGGATTTCAAAATGAGGCCACAACTATGAGTTTCTCTTAGAGAGTATACCAAGATAAAGAGAGTTTCCTCAGAGAAGAACAGATCCAGCAGCATGCCCCATGAGTCTCCAAAGGAGTGATAATAACCAGTTAGAGCAAAGCACAAGAAAATTCCACTGACCTGGGCACTACTGGCCAGACATTTACCTGGACCACCACAGTCCACCATAGCCTCTGGATACATTGGGGAAGGTGAGTGACAGGAATTCAGGAGTTCTGTGTTCTTGCTATAAACTTTTAGGGCTCCCTGAGTCTTGTGGGGCCCTAGCATCTCATGGGAAATTTCCTTCCTCATAGCCTTTCTCTGCTGTGGATTGGTGCAGGAAAAAAGCCTTCAGCAGCACCAACCATCATTTTTCAGGAACTCAACCCCTGCAGGATGGAGCAGCTGCTTTCCAGTCAGCTTGGAGGTGAAGGACCCCAAGGGAAAACTCTGCTGCTGCAGACAGTTCCTTGCTGGGTGGGTTGCCTGCAAACACCTGAGGCCCTGAGGCCAGCTGCACCTTGACATTTAGATAAAAGATTGCCTGTGGCCAAGACAAGAGCTGGATAGGATGCATTGCGATAGCAACCTCTCAGGTCACTTTTCTACACTTTTGGGCCTGCTCAACACAGCAGCATTACCCCAGTTGCCTGAAACTCCCTCCTATTTCCCACTGGGGCAGCTGAGAGTGCACACTTGTTGGGTGGTTTGTCATCTTTCCCCTGCACTACTGTAGAAGGCTCACAACAGTCAGTAAACTTGAAAAATCCCCAGATTCCCACAATTGACCTAGGCTAGTTGGGTACTTACTCAAAGCAACAATCACCTAGAAGAAACCATACAGCCACTGTTGTAGCTGGCTTTCAATCACAAGCACCACCTCCTGACTGGAAGTCAGTGGTACAGCCAACCACGTCAGGTACAGTACTTCACCTTTGGGGAAGACCAGATCCCAAGTACCAACTATAATAACAACACTTTCCAAATCACTCCAACCACTCATGATGCCATGAGCCAGTGCAGGTATACAAGCACAGGGCTGTTACATCTGGCAACCGAGAAAGTCACCTCATTAAGGTTATATATAACTAAGGAAATCCTATAGTGCCTATGGTAGCTCCCTGATAACCTCAATAAGAAGATATTGTCTAACTAAATAAGAAGGAATTAGAAAAGTAATTCTGACAACATGAAAAAACAGAGTTCTCCAACACCCTCAAAGACCACACAATTTCTTCAACAATGAATCCTAGTCAAAATAAAATTGTTGAAATTCCAGATCTAGAATTCAAAAGGTTGATGATAAAATTGGTCTAGGAACTTCAGGAGAAAGTTGAAAATAATTATAAAGAAATTGAAAAAAAAAAACTATTCAGGACATGGAAAAAAATTTCTCAATATATAGATACCTTTTAAAAAAAACTAAAATTCTGGAAATGAAATAAGCATGTAGGAAAGTACAAAATGAAATGGAAAGTTTGGATAATAGATTGGAACAAGCAGAAGAAATGATATCAGAACTTGAAGACAAGGCTTTTGAATTAACCCATTCAAACAACAACAACAAAATCAAGGGAACAAAACAAAGTCTCCAGGAAATGTGGGATATGTAAAATGTCCAAACCTAAAAATCATAGATATTCTCAAGAAAGAAGAGAAAGTAATAGGTTTGGAAAACCTATTTGAGGGAATAATAGAAGAAAACTTTCCCAGCCTTGCCACAGATCTAAACATTCAGATACAAAAAAAGCACAAAAATTGCCCATGAGATTCATTATACAAAGGTTATCCAAAGGCATAAAATCATCTGGGTATGCAAAGTTAATGTGAAGGAAAGTATTTTAAGAGATGTGAGACAAAAGCATTTAATAACTTACAAAGCTTAACTCAGACTAACAGCAGACTTGTCAGAAGAAACCCTATAGACCAGAAGGGATTGAGGCCCCATCTTCAATCTCCTCAAACAGAATAACTGTTAGATTAAAAAATTGGTATCTCACAAAACTAAGATTCATAAATGAAGGATAATGAAGTCCTTCACAGAGAAGCAAACACTGAGGGAATTTGTAAGCACTAGATTGTCTCTACAAAAAAAAAATATTCAAAGGAATCCTAAATTCTGAAACAAAAGGTTTAAATACACCAGTAGAAAATGTTGGAAATCATATAGTTCACAGCCCTTATGGAACACAAACACAATTGAGAAAATAAATAACAAAGTAACCAGAAAACAACCAACATGATGAATACAGCATCACCTTGTATATTATTATTAACTCTGAATGTAAATAGTCTCAATGCCCAACTAAAATATATATAGACTGACAGAATGTATAAAAATCATACATTCCAAATATCTGCTACCTTCAAGAGATCCACTTAACTCACAAAGACTCCTATAGACTCAAAATAAAGGAGTGGAAAAAAATGTTCCACACAAACAGAAACCAAAAACGAGAAGGAGTAAAGGCATTCTCATATCAGATAAAGTAGACTTTAAATCCACAGCAGTAAAAACAGACAAAGATGGCTATTATATAATGATAAAGGGATCAATCCAATGAGAAAACATAACAGTTTTAAGTATGTTTGTTCCTAACATCAGAGCCCCCAGGTTTATAAAAAAAAGTTCTACTAGACCTAAAAAAAGAGATGGACAGTGATACAATAATAGTGGGAGGCGTCAGCATTCCACTAACAGAAATAGATCTTCAATGCATGAAATCAACAGGGAAACATTGGCATTAAACAGGACTCTAGAGGAAATGGAACTATCAGATATCTATAGAACATTCCATCCTAGAATTACTGAATATAATTTTTTTTATCAGCACATGGAGTGTTCTCCAAGATAGATCATAATATAGGCCACAAACCGACCTCTCAAAATTTTCAAAAAATTGAAATGATATCAAGCACCAATCCAGACTATAGTAGAATAAAACTGGAAATTAACTCCAAGAGAAAGTTCTGAAACATGGAAGTTAAACAATTGACTCTTGAATGATTTGGGGGTCAACAATGAAATCAAGATGGAAATTTTAAAATTCTTTTAAATGAATGACAACAATGAAGCAAGTTATCAAAACCTCTGGAACACAGCTAAATCTGGACTCTGAGGAAAATTTATAGCACTTAAGGCCTACATTAATAAGACTGAAAGATCGCATATTGAAAAAAAACAAGCAAACCAAATTCAAAGCTAGAAGATGAAAAAACTATGATGAAGATCAGAGAAGAAGTAAGTGAAATTGAAATTAAAAAAATACAAGGGATAAATGAAACAAAAAATTTGGTGTTTTGAAAAGATAAAATTGATTGACTATTAACTAGATTAATTAAGAAACAAAGAGAGAAAACTCAAATTAGCTCAACTAGAAAAAAGAGAAAAATAAATATTACTACTGATATGATGGAAATTCAGATCATTCTAGACTATTGTTAGCACCTTTCTGCAAACAAACTAGACAACAATCTAGAGGAAATGGATAAATTTTTAGAAACATACAACCTCCAATCTTGAATCAAGAAGAAATAGAAATCCAGAACAGATCAATAATTAGTAGTGACATTGAAACAGTAATTAGAAGTCTCCCAAGAACGGAAGAAAACATTGGAGTCAACAAGGAGACATTGGAGGTAAACAAGACTCTAGAGGAAATGGAACTAACATATCTACAGAACATTCCATCCTAAAAACTACTGAATACATTTTTTTCTTATTAGCACATGGAACATTCTCCAAGATAGACCATAGTATAGGCCACAAATCAAATCCCAAAAATTTCCAAAAATCAAAATAATGACAAGCACCATTCCAGACCACAGTGGAATAAAACTGAAAATTAACTCCAAGAGAAATTCATGAAACCAGTTAAAGACATGTAAGTTAAACAATTGGCTCTTGAATACTTTGGGAGTCAACAATGAAATCAAGGTAGGGCAGGACCTGATGAATTTACAGCTGAATTCTACCAGACCTTCAAAGAAGAACTGATAGCAATTTTACTGAAACTATTTCACAAGATTGAAGAGAGTGAGTCCTCCCCAGCACAATCTATGTGGCCAGTATCATTCTGATACCCAAACCAGGAAAATACATAACAAAAAAAGAAAACCACGGATCAATATTACTTATGAATATAGATGCAAATATCCTCAACAAAATATTAACAAGCAGATTTCAACAGCTCATTTAAAAAAATAATACACCATGAGAAGTAGGTTTTTTCCAGGGATGCAAGGCTGGTTCAACATAAAAAAGTCAATAAACAGAATTAAAACCAAAAATCATATGATTATGTCAACAAATGCAGAGAAAGCATTTGATAAAGTCCAGTATCCCTTCAAGATAAAAGCTCTCAGAAAAATAAGCATAGAGGGAACATTTCTCAAAATAATGAATGCTATATACAAAAAAACCCCACTGCTTATATCATCCTGAATGGAAAGAAGTTGAACATTTTTCCCCTCAGAAGTGGAACAAGGTGAGGGTGTACACTTTCACCGCTACCATTCAACATAGTAATGATAGTCCTAGCCAGAGAAATCAGGCAAAAAAAGTGTATCCAAATTGGAAAAGAAGAAATCAAACTATCTCTGTATGCCAATAATACGATCTCATATGTATAGAACCCTAAAGACCCCTTCAAATGACTCCTTGAATAAAAAATAAATTGAGTAAAGTTTCAGGATATGAAATCAGCACACTCAAATCGGTAGCACTGCTATACACCAATAGCAACCAAGCTGAAAAGCAAATCAAGAACTCAATTCCATTTAAAATAGCAGCCAAAAATCTAAAATATCTAGGAATAAATCTAAACAAGGAAGTGTAAGATCACTACATGGATAACTACAAAACTTTTGATTAAATCAATTGCAGAGGACACAAACAAATGGAGAAACATTCCATGCCCATGGATTTAGAAAATAAAAACATTATTCAAATGAACATATCTCCCAAAGTAATCTACAGATACAATTAAATCCCTATCAAACTACCAATGTCATTTTTCACAGAATTAGAAAAATAGTTCTTATCTCTATGGCTTGGGCACTTGAGGTCTTTGATCCGGAATTGATTGCCAGTTTCATAAGGGTGTCTCCCACATTTTCATAAGGGTGTCTCCCACATTTTCCAAGGTTCTTATAGTTTGAGGTTTTTTGTATAGACCTTTGATTCATTTAGAGTTGATTTTTGTGTATGGGGATAGGTAGGGGATCTTATTTTAACTTTTGCATGTGGTCAGTCAGTTTTCACAGCACCACTGACTAAATAGGTTCTCCTCTTCCCAGTGGTGGTTGGTGGAGGCTTTGTCAAAGATGAGTTGGTTGAAAAACAGGTTTTGCTTCTGGAATCTCTATTCTGTTCTATTGGTCTATATGCCTGTGCTTGTACCAATACAAGGCTGTTTTGATTATTGTAGCTTTATTATAAAGTAAAGTCTGGGAGTATGATACCTCTGCTTTGTGGTGTTGTTTTGTTTGTTTGTTTGCTGAGGATTGTTTGGCTATTCAGGTAGCTTATGTTTCCATATGAATTCCTGTATTGTTTTTTCCAGGTCTGAGAAGAATGCTGATGGTAATATAATGGGTATTGAGTTAAATCTGTAGATTGCCTTGGGTAGGATGGACATCTTAACAATGTTGATTCTTCCAATCCATGAGCATGGAATATTTTTCCATTTGTTTGCGCCATCTTTGATTTCTTTGAGCAGTGTTTTGTAGTTTTTGTGGTAAATGGTCTTTCATGTCTCTAGTTAGGAAGATGCCAAGGTATTTCAGCTTTTTTTGTGGCTATTATGAATGGGATTGTGCTTTTTATTTGAATGTTTCTTTGTTTATTATTGGTTTAGGAATGTGAATGTCTTTTTCATATTTATTTTATGCCCTGAGAATTTGTCAAAGTCCTTTATCAGTGTAAGGAGGATTTTGGCAAATTATCTTGTTAACCCAAGAGGTATAGAATCATGTTGTCTGCGAAGAGGGATAACATGACTTTCTCTTTTCCTATTTGGATACCCCTGATTTCCTTCTCTTGTCTGATTGCTCTAGCTAGGACTTCCAACACTGTGTTGAACAGGAGGGGTGAGAGTGGGCATCCTTGTCCTGTTCCGATTTTCAAGTGAAACGGTTCAAAATTCTGTCTGTTTAGCAGTATGTTGACTGTGGGTTTCTCATAGTTGGCTCTTACTATTTTGAGGTATATTCCATCTGTGCCTAGATGTTCAAGGGTTTTTATTATGAAGGGGCCATAAGAGATAAGATAGACTAATTGGACCTTGTTAAACTGACAAACTTCTGCAAAGTCAAAAAACAATCAAGTGAGCAGGGAGACAGTCCACAGACTGGGAAAAAATATTTTCCAACTGTATGTTTGACAAAGGCCTAACATCTAGGATCTACAAAGAACTCAAACATGCTGAAAAGAAAAAAACAAACAGCCCCATTACAAAGTGGTCAAAAGATATGAATAGCACTTCTCAAAAGAACACTTACAAGCAGTCAACAGATACATGAAAAAATACTCAGCCTCACTAGTCACCAAAGAAATGCAAATTAAAACCTCACTGAGATACCACGGAACACCAGTCAGGATGGCCATCATCAATAACTCAAAAAACAACAGATGCTGGAGAGGATGTGGGGAAAAGGAAACATTTCTACACTGTTGGTGGGAGTGTAAATCAGTACAACCTCTGTGGAAAACAATTGATTCCTAAACGATCTAAAAATCGACCTTCCATATGACCCCACAATCCCCTTACTGGGAATACGTCTGGAGGAACTCAAATCACTCTCAGAAAAAGATACCTGCACACGCATGTTTATTGCAGCATTATTCACAATATCAAAAACATGGAACCAACCCTGTTGCCCATCTAAATAGGACTGTATAAAAATGTGGTACATCTTGTACAATGGAATATTATGCAGTCATATAGAAGGACAAAATTATGAACTTCACAGCAATTTGGATGGACTTAGAGGCTATAATACTGAATGATCTATCACAGAAAAAAAGGACTGAGTATCACATGTTCTCACACATAAGCGGACCTTGAACAATTATCATAATACTATAAGAAAAGGATTGGAAGTAGTGGGAAACTGCCAGGGGAGGGGTGTGAAATTGGCAGTAGTAGGAAACTGCTTTGGTGGGGAAGGACACTTCATCAACAAAGGTATCAGCATAATAGACACTTGTGTACCTAACCCTGAATTGTACCCCACATCCTTAAAATAAAATATTTTTTAAAAAAAGCCGGGTTCGGTGGCTCAGCCTTTGTAATCCCGTGCCTTTGGGAGGCTGAGGTGAGTGGATTGCCTGAGCCCGCGGGTTCGAGACCCGCCTGCACAGCAAGACCTCATCTCTACAATAAATCAAAAACATCAGCCGGGTGTGGTAGCACATGCCTGTAATTCCGGCTACTTGGAAGGCTGAGGTGGAAGGATCGCCGGAGCCCAGCAGGTCGAGGTTGCGGTGGCCGGGAGTGGCCACTGCACTCCAGTCTGGGCAACAGAGTGAGACTCCAACTCAAAAAAAAAAAAAACAAACAAATAAATAGAGGAACAACATAAATGTATTTCATTTCAATACTCTAAAAAATAATAATTCTTAAAATTCATATGGAACCAAAAAAGAGCCAGTATAGCCAAAGCAATCGTAAGTGTAAAGAACAAAGCTGGAGGCATCACATTACCTGACTTCAAATTACAAGACTGTAGCAACCAAAACAGTGTGGTACTAGTATAAGAGCAGACACATGGAACAATGGAATAGAATAGAGAATCCAGAAATAAACCCAAATACCCACAACCAACTGATCTTTGATAAAGCAGATAAAAACACACACTGGACAATGGATATCTTCTTCAACAAATGGTGCTGGGAAAACTGGATTGATACATGCTGAAAAATGAAACTTGATCCTTATCTTTCCACATATGCAAAAGTGAACTCAAAATAGATTTAAAATATTTTATAATAAATGTCAGACCTAAAACAATAAAAATCCTAGAAGACCACTTAGGAAAAACTCTTATGGACATTGGCCTAGACAAATAATTTATGGCTAAAAGCCCAAAGGTGAATGCAACTAAAACAAAAATAAGTAAGTTTAACTTAAACTAAAAAGCTTCTGTACAGTAAAACAAATAATCAACAGAGAAAATAGGCAACCTACAGAATGGGGAAAGATATTCACAAACTATACATCTGACAAAGGTCTCATATCCAGAATCTACAAAGAACTCAAACAAATCAGCAAGAAAAAAGCAAATAACCCCGTAAAAAGAGGGTGTTGCCTGGAGATTAATCCAGGTTATTGCATGCATTAGTAATTTTCCTTTTATCGATGAGTGGTATTTCATGGGATAGATATATAACAATTTGTTTGACCATTAATCTATTGAAGGATATCTGGACCACTTCCAAATTTGTATATCTCAAAAGGAGATAAACAAATGGCCAACAAGCACACAAAAAATGCTCACCATCTCTCATAATCAGAGAAATGCAAATTAAAACCACAATGAAATACCCCCTTACACCAGTCAGAATGACTGTTATTAAAAAATCAATAAACATTAGATGCTGGTGAAACGTGGAGAAAAGGGAACACATACACTTTTGGTGGGGATGTAAATTGGTACAATTTCTATGGAAAGTGGTAGGGAGATTACGTAAAGGACTAAAAGTAGATCTACCCTTTGATCCAGCAATTCCACTGTTAGGTACCTACCCTAGGGAACAAAAGTTGTTATATAACAAAGACACCCACAAATGCATGTTCATTGCAGCACAATTCACAATGGAAAACATGTGGAGCCAGGCTCCGTGGCTCAGCCTGTAATCCCAGCACTTTGGGAGGCTGAGGTGAGTGGATTGCCTGAGCCTGAGGGTTCAAGACCTGCCTGGGCAACTTGGCGAGAACTCTACAATAAATCAAAAATTAGCTGGGCGTGGTAGTGTGCACCTGTAGTTCCAGCTACTTGGAAGGCTGAGGTAGAAGGATCGCCGAAGACCAGCAGGTCAAGGCTGCGGTAACCAGGAGTGTGCCACTGTACTCCAGTCTGGGTGACAGAGTGAGACTCCATCTCACAAAAAAAAAAAAAAAAAAAGAAAGAAAGGAAAACATATGGAATCAACCTAAATGTTCATCAGCTGACCAGTGGATAATGAAAATGTATATATATACCCTGGAATACTATGCAGCCATAAGAAAGAATGAAATCATGTCCTTTGCAGCAACATGGATGCAGTTGGAGATCATCATCCTAAGTAAACTGACTGAGAAATAGAAAACCAAACACTACATGTTCTCACTTATATGTGAGAGCTAAACAGTCACAAAGGTGGAAATGATGGACACTGGGGCCACCAATGATGGGGAGGGGCGAGAGAGGTTAGGATTCAGAAATTACTTACGGGGCACAATGTTATCTGGGTAATGAGCCTCCTGAGATCCAATCCTTACTACTGCACAATATCTACATGTAACAAATAAGCATGTGCACCCCTGAATCTAAAATTTAAAAAAAAATCTTGCTGATATTTTGCTAAATTAAAAATATAAAAAATACATTTCTAAGGGCACATCTGCCTTTGATAGTGATTTCTCTGATGGATCTAGGAAAAGTAATTTGAAAACCTCTGGAAAGTCTTCATCATTCTAGTTGCTGTTAAGAACATTTGTGATTCATGGTAAGAGGTCAGCATATTAACAGTAATAGAAGTTTGGAAGAGATTGATTCTAACACTCATGGATGACTTTGAGGGTTTCAAAGCATTAGTGGAGAAAGTACCTGCAGGTGTGGTAAAAAAAAAAAATAACAACAGAACTAGAATTAGAAATAGAATCTTAACATGTGACTGAAATTCTTCTATCTCCTGATCAAAGTTTAACTTTGATGAAGAATTGCTTCATATAGATGTGCAGAAAAATTTGTTTCTTGAGTTACAAACTACCTCTGCCAAAAATTATGTGGATATTGTTGAAATGACAGCAAAGGATTCAGGCTATTACATAAACTTCATTGGTAAAGCAGCTGCAGGTTTTGAGAGGACTGACTCCAATTTTGAAAGAAGTTCTGCTGTGGGTAAAATTGCATTGCATGCCATAGAGACATTTTTAATGAAAGAGTTCATCAATGTGGCAAACGTCATTGCTATCTTATTTTTAAAAATTGCCACAGCAAGCCCAGCCTTCAAAAACTACTATGGTATGTCAGCAGCCATCAACAATAAGGCATGACCCACTACCAGCAACAAGATTATGACTTATGTGTGACTCACTTTATTGCAATAGTCACTTTATTAATGCAGTCTGGAACTGAGCACAGAATATTCTTGATGTGTACATGCATACTTAGGGGAAAAGATGGGTCATATGATAGTCCGATCAAAAGGATTATTCAAATCTTGAATGGCTGGTTTCAAGTGGAGTGATTTTTCTAGCATAGTACTGCTTCTGCTATTTTCCAATTCATTTAAACAATGTATGCCTAAGGCACACTCATTATAAGTGTGTAAGTTAAACTTTATTTTAAACATTTTTCTTGATACACAATACTTATACATATTTATAGGGCACACGTGATATTTTGTTGCATGCATAGAATGTGTAATCATGAACTCAGTGTATTTAGAATATCATCACCTTGTGCATTTATAATTTCTATGGGTCAGGAACATGTTAAGACCTCTCAACTATTTAGAAATATATGATACATTGTTAACTGTAGTCACTCTGCTATCATACATTGGAACTTATTTCTTCTAACAATATATTTGTACTCAGTTACTAACCTCTTTTCATTTCCCTCCCATGCAAACATCCCTCTCTGAGCCTCTGATATCTATCATTCTACTATCTGCCTCCATTAGATTAATCTTTTAGCTCCAACATATGAATGAGAACATGTGGCATTTAACTTTCTGTGCCTGACTTGTTTCACTTTACATAAAGACCTCCATTCCATCCATGTTATTGCAAATGACATGATTTTGTTTTTTAATACCAAATAGTATTCCATTGCGTATGTATACAATTTTCTTTATCAGTTGATCTGTTGATGTATGCTTAGATGGATTCCATATTTTTGTTATTGTGAATAGTGCGGCAATAAACATATGGGTATACTGATTATTTTTCCTTTGGATGAATACCCAGTACTGGGATTACTGGACTATGTGGCAGTTCTACTTTTATTATTTCTAATTTAAAATTATTTTTTACAAATTTATAAGGCACATGCAAAATTCTGTTACATGTAAATAATGTGTGTTGATTAAGTCAGAGTATTTAGGGTTTCCACCAACCAATTACATTTTTTTGTTAAATATAGTCATCTTACTCTGTTATGAAATACTGAATTTATTTCTTCTATCTTACTACGTTTGTATCCTTTAACCCACTTTTCTTCATCCTCCCCCTCACTTCCGCTCATTCTTCTCAGTCTTTGTTATTTATTTTTCTCCTGTCTACCTCCAGGTTATCACACATTTTAGCTCCCTCATAGAAGTGCCTGACTTATTTCACTTAATGACCTTCAGTTCCATCCATGTTGCTGAAAATAGTGTGATTTCCTTCTTTGCAATGGCCAAATAGTGTTCCACTGTGTATATATACTACGTTTTCTTTATGCTTCCATTTGTTGATAGACAGGCTAATTCCACATCTTTGCTATTGTGAATAGTGCTGCAATAAACATGGGAGTACAGGTATCTTTTAGATATACTGATTTCCTTTCCTTTGGATAAATACTCAGTAGTGGGACAGCTGGATTGTATGGTAGTTCTATTTTTAGATTTCTGTGAAACCTCCTTACTGTTTTTCATAGTGGCTGTACTAATTTACATTTCCACCAAACGTGCATAAGAGTTTCCTTTTCTCTGCATCCTCGCTTAAATTACCATTTTTTGTTTTTGTAATAATAACCACCCTAACTGTGGTAGGATGATACCTCACTGCAGTTTTGATTTGCATTTCCCTGATAATTACTAATGCTGAGCATTGTTTTTCATACACTTTTTGGTCATTTATATATCTTCTTTTGAGAAGTGCTTATTTGTGTCCTTTGCCTACTTTTTAATGGGATTTTATTTTATTTTTTCTTTTGAATTGTTTGACTTTCTTGTATATTCTGAATATAAGTCCCTTGCCAATAAATCGTTTGCAAATATTTTCTCCCATTCAACAAGTTGTCTCCCTACTTTTTTTGGCCTATGCTGTTGAGGTCTTAGCCACAAAATATATTCCTAGACCAGTGTCCTGAAGTGTTTTCTCTATGTTTTCTTCTAGTGGTTTTATAGTTTTGGGTCTTATATTTACATATTTAACTCATTTTGAGTTGACTATTGTATATGGTGAAAGATAGAGGCCTTGTTTTAGTCTTCTGAATATGGATATTCAATTTTTCCAGCACCACTTATTGGGTTTTCCTTCTTCAGTGTATATTCTTGGCACCCTGCTTGAAAATATCTGTCAATTAAAAAAATTAAATTTCATTTAACAATTACTCTAACAAATGATTTATACTTAACAGTTATTGGATGTTTAGTAAAGCAATGGTAATTTACTAGAAATTAAAATTTAGAAAAGTGACTAAAAAAGTCCAATGTGATCTATATTTAAAACTTTTGGGACCAGGCACCCTGCCACCATCTTGAAAACTGGTTAGTAAAGTGCTCTGGCTTGCTCACCATGGAGCAATAGACCCGATTTCTGTGACCAGCAGACTAACTACACAGGGACTGATTGTGACCCAGAGGAAATATCCCATAAGCACAAACTCTGGTGGGACAGGATGACTGCTGAGTTTCAGGTGCCCCACCCCTATCCTGATTCAGTCATGGGACAAAGGGTATGACCAGAAAAGGATAAGAAAGACCCCCAAAAAGATCAGGAGTGAGATAGGGGATGATCCAACTCCCTCCTCCCCAGCAATCCTCTGAACATCAGACCCACACAGCTGGGACACTCACTACTGAGAGGGACGAATGGAGCCTGGACATTATCTGTGATAGAAAGACTCTACTCCAGGATAAACTTGGCTGGTGTGCCCCCCACACCCCACGAATACCTGGGAAAGAGACAATCCATCACCTCCCCACTGGAGGGATTCTCCAGACCATAAAAGAGTGGGAAAAAAAGACTAAAGCCCTATTCACCTTCACCACCTCCTCCTCCTTCCCTGGGCAGACAGAGGGGAGATTGTGAAAGAGGCTACAGTTCTGCAGGAGACAACAGAGGGCATTGCCTGTGAGCTCCTGAGAGGAACAATTACAGAACCTGTCATAAGAGGGCAATCTGTTTTTGTTTTGCTTTTTTTATTTTTTAAATTTTTTTCCTGTTGTGCATGAATGTATATGTGAGGGTTCACACTGCATTCCCTCCACCTTTTTTTCTTACTTTATTTTTCTATTTTCTTCTTTCATATTTATTTTCTGTTTATGTGTGTACATGAATGATTGAGTGTTCATTTTTCAGTTATTGTTTGTTTTTGTTCTTCTCTTTTTCAAATTTAATGTGAGCATGAATGTTTGTGTAAGGGGTTCATTTGAATTCCTTTTATCTCTCTCTCATTTATTTATTTATTTATTTTTGTGTTGAGTGGGTGTGTGTTCAGTTTTCCTGGTTTTTTTAATTTGTTTGTTTTGCTTTTTTTTTTTTTTACAGTTTCTTTTGGTTTTAGTTTGTGTGTGTTTAATTGTTTTTCTGCTTTGGTTTCTGTTTTTGTTATTCTGTATTTTTCTTTATTTTCTATTTTTGTATTTTTGTCTATCTTAGTTTATTCTACTTTTCTCTGTTTTCCTCATTGTTGTTACTGTATCTTGGACTCATGAGGTACACACACATACCCACTGCATCTTCATATAGAGTGGTGATGGAGAGTGGGTATCAGGAAACAAATACCCCAGACAGAGAACATCATGGATTACAAGTAGTTTCTGAATCCTATCTACCTATTCTCCAACTTAGTCAACTCTCAAAACTACAAGAGACAGTAAAGCTTCCCACCCTCAGCCCTGTTTCAAAATAGAACTAATTCAGAACTCTAATCAGGGAAGAATAGAGGGCTGAGCAAACATCAGAAGAGAAAATCCCTAACATTACCAATGATTAATGGAACTAACAAGAAAAGAAAAAGAGATCTGTCACAAGTTAGGAAAAAGAAAAAGAACACCAGAGATAATCCCCAGTGTAACAAAGAGAAACATCTGAAAAAATCAGACCTAAAAGCTGAAACAATGGAAATCATCAACAACTGGCCCCAGAATAAAACAAGGATTAGGGAGTGGTTGGAAAGAGTGAATAAGACTCAAGAAAGATAAGATGCAACACTGAAAGAACTAGTAACAGACATTTTGGCCATAAAATATTTCATCCAGGAAATAAATGACAAGATGACAAGAATGAAAAGCATAATTAATCAAGCAGAAAAAAAAAATCTCAGAACTTGAAGATCAAAACATGGAATTAACCCAATCTGGAAAAACATAGAAAACTCAGAAAGAAGAAACAAAGCCTCTAAGAGATATGGGATTATATCAAGAGGTTGAATCTATGCCTGACTGGTATGGCATGCCAGAAGAAGAAAGGGAAATGGAGAACACTTTGGAGCGAGTATTCCAGGAGGTATAAAAACAAAACTTTCCCCATATCACCAGAGGTGTGACCATGCAAATACAAGAGATGCAGAGAACCCCTGCAAGACATCAATTGGGAAGACCAACCTCTAGGAACATAGTAATTTGTCTACACAAAGTAGGTACAAAAGAAAAAATCCAAAAGGCAGCAAGAGAGAAGGGTCAGACTACCAATGAGGGAAACCAATCAGAATAGCAGCAAACCTACTGACAAAAACCCTACAAGCTAGAAGGGACTGGAGTTCAATTTTTTTTTTTTTTTGAGTTGGAGTCTCACTCGGTCGCCCAGACCAGAGTGCAGTAGCCGCTCCTGGCCACCGCAGCCTCGACCTGCTGGGCTCTGGCGATCCTTCTGCCTCAGCCTTCCGAGTAGCCGGAATTACAGGCATGCGCTACCATGCCCAGCTGATTTTTTTTTTGATTTATTGTAGAGATGAGGTCTCGCTGCCCAGGCGGGTCTTGAACCCGCAGGCTCAGGCAATCCACTCACCTCAGCCTCCCAAAGGCGTGGGATTACAGGCTGAGCCACCGAGTCTGGCTGGAGTTCAATATTTAAAGTCCTCAAAGATAAACAATTTCAGCCAAGAATTTCCTACCCAGCCAAGCTCAGCTTCATCAGTGATGGAGAATTAAAATCTTTCCCAGACATCTAATCCCTAAGAGATTATGTAGCTTCCAGACCAGCACTACAGGAGACTTTTAAAAAGGTATAAAGCACAGAAAAAAGAAAATAAATAATGACCACACACTTCATAAGAGAACAGGAGAACACAGAATCAACAAAGAATACATTGTGACTGCAAACTTGAAAATACATACATACATCAACCCAAAAGTTAAAAGGAAACAAACAAACAAAAAAAAAGAATCTTGATGGGGATAAGCAACACATGTCAAAAATCAGCCTGAGTGTGAATGAACTAAGTGCACCACTGAAAATACAAAGAATAGCAAACTGTATAAAAAACCACGACCCAATAATTTGCTGCATCCAGGAAACGCATCTCAACACAAGGGACACACACAGACTCAGTCAGAGGATGGAAAATGAATTTCTGGGTGAACAAATAACAAGAGAAGGCAGGAGTTGTGATCTGAATATCAGACAAAACATCCTTTATGCTATTAAATATTTTAAAAGATATGAAAAGATGGTACATAATGATAAAATGTTCAACCCATCAACAAGAAATATCCATTCTAAACATATATTCACCCAACACAGTAGCACCAGCATTTATCAAGCAACTACTAAGTAAACTAAAAAAAGTCTTAAACACTATTATAGTTGGGGACTTAAATACCACACTGACAACCCTAGATAGATCATCAAGGCAAAAAATCAACAAAGAGATCTGGAACCTCAACTTGACACTCAACCAAATGGACGTAATAGATGCCTAAAGAATCCTCCACCCAACAACCACAGAATATATATCCTACTCATCAACTTGGAATGTACTTCAAGATCAATCTCAACCTTGGTCATAAATCAAGCATTAACAAATTTTATAAGACTGACACACTGCCATGCACCTTCTCAGATCACAATAGAATAAAAATGAATAACAACACCAACAAAATTCTTCCAAAACCCCAAAAAGATATGGATACTAAACAGCATGATGCTGAACTTCTACTGGGTCAACAAGAAATCAAAATAGAAATTAAAAGATTCCTGGAAACAAATGAAAATGATGAAAATCCTACCAAAACCCCTTGGATGCCATGAAAACAGTTCTAAGAGGGGAATTTATATCTTTGTGAACCCACATCAAGAAAATGGAAAGATCACAGGTTAGCAGCCTAACAAATCACCTAAGGAAGCTGGAATGATAAGACCACCAAAAGCCTAACTTTAGCAGGAGAATCCAGATTACCAAAATAAAAGCCCAAATACACACAATCAGAAATGCAAAAGATTAAATCACAACTGACCTTGAAGAAATACCAAAGATTATCAGAGATTACTATGACCACCTGTATGGAAACAAACTTGATAACTTAAATGAAATGGAGGATTTTCTGACATCATACAACCTCACAAGGTTGAAACAAGAAGACATTGAGACACTAAATAGACCAATAACAACCCTGAAAATGGACTCCATTATAAGAAAACTACCTACAAAAAAATTTCTGGGCCAGAAGTCTTTCCAGGGGAATTCTACAAACATACAATGAGGAACTGATGCCAATCCTATTGAAAGTATTCAAGACAATTGAGAAAGATGGAATTCTCCCCAAATCCTTTTATGAAGCTAACAACACACTGATAACCAAACCAGGTAAAGATACAACAAGAGAAAAAGAGAACTACAGGCCAATATCCCTGATGAACATAGAGGCAAAAATTCTCAACAAGATTCTAGCAAATTGTATCCAACAACACATCTCAAACATATCCACCATGAGCAAGTAAGCTTCATTCCCAGGATGCAGGGCTGGTTCTACAAGACCATACATGTAAGTAAATACATCAATGGATGTAAAAACAAGAACCACATGATTGTATCATTAGGTGCAGAAAAAGCTTTTGATAAAATTCAGCATCCTTCCTTGAAAAAAATCCTCAAACATCTAGGCATAGAAGGAGCATACCTCAAAATAGCAAGAGTCATCTATGATAAACCCACAGCCAACATATTGCTAAATGGACAAAAACTGGAAATATTTCACATGAAAACCGGAATAAGACAAGGCTACTCACTCTTATCCCTCTGGTTCAACATTGTGTTGGAAATCCTAGCTAGAGCTATTAGACAAGAGAAGGAAATCAGAGGATATTCAAATAAGAAAAGAGGAAGTTAAGTTATCCCTCTTTGCTGATTATATGATCCTGTACCTCAAATACCCAAGAGAACATGTCAAAAACCTACTTTCACTGATAAAGGACTTGGGCAAAGTCTTGTGGTACAAAATAAATGTGCAAAAGACAGTCGCATTCTTATACACCAACAACAAGCAGGAAGAGAACCAAATAAAAAGCACAATCTCATTCACAATAACCACACCAGAAAAAGACAAAAAAAAAAAAAAAAACGTTAGCATTTTCCTAACCAGAGAAGTAAAGACCTTTACAGTGAAAACTAAAAAAACACTGCTCAAAGAAATCCAAGAAGACACAAACAAATGGAAAAGTACTCCATGATCATGGATAGGAAGAATCAACATTGTTAAGATGCCCATCCTACCAAAGGCAATCTACAGATTCAATGCAATGCTCATTAAATTACTGATGTCATTCTTCTGAGACCTGGAAATGACAATACAGAGACACATATGGAAACATAAATGACCATGAATACCAAAACAATCCTCAGGAAAAAAGCAAAGCAGGAGGTATCACATTCCCAGACTTTAAACTTTATTAGAAAGCTACAATAATCAAAACAGCCTGGTATTGGTACAAGAATAGGCACATGGACCAATGGAACAGGATAGAGATCCCAGAAGCAAAACTTCAATTTCTCAATCAACTAATCTTCAACAAAGCTTTCACCAACAACCGCTGGCATGAGGATAATCTACTCAGTACTGGGTGCTGGGAAAACTGACTGACCACATGCAGAAGATTGAAACAGGACCCCGACATATCACTATATACAAAAATTAACTCTAAATGGATCAATGACCTAAATGGAAAACCTAAAACTATAAGAACCTTAGGAAATACAGGAGACATCCTTATGGAAATTGGAACTGGCAACCAATTCCTGATCATAGCCCCGAGTGCCCATGCCATAAGAGACAGGATAGACAAGTGGGAACTCATCAAACTGACAAGCTTCTGCAAAGCTAAAGAAACCATCAAGTGAGTGGGGAGACAGCTCTCACAGTCTGGGAAAAAAAAATTTCCAACTGTATATCTGACAAAGGCCTAACGTCCAGGATGTGCAAGGAACTCAAGCGTGAGAAAAGGAAAAAAAATAGAGCCCCATTAAAAAGTGGGCAAAAGATTCAGAGACACTTCTCAAAAGAAGATATATAGGCAGCCAACAGACATGAAAAAGTGCTCATATGCCTGTAGTTCCAGCTACTTGAAAGGCTGAGAAGGAAGGATCGCCTAAGCCCAGCAGGTTGAGGCTATGGTGGCCGTGAGAATGCCACTGTACTTCAGCCTGGGTAAAAGAGTGAGACTCCAACTCAAAAAAAAAAAAAAAAACAACCAAAAAACAAACAAACAAAAAACCAGAAAGAAAGAAAAAGTGCTCAGCCTCACTTATCACCACACAAATGCAAATCAAATCCACAATGAAATGCCACCTAACCCCAGTAAGAATGGCCATCATTAATAAAACAAACAGATGGTGACGAAGATGAGGAGAAAAAAGGAAGATTTCTACACTGCCAGTGGGAATGCAAACTAGTACATCCTCTTTAGAAAACAGTGTGGCGATTTCCAAAAGAACTAGACATTGACCTCCCATATGACCCAGCAGTTCCCCTGCTTAGAATACACCCAGAGGAACTCAGATCATTCTACAAAAAAGATACCTGCACATGCATGTTTATTGCAGCTCTATTTACAATAGCAAAAACATGGAACCAACCATGCTGCCCATCACAACTGAACTGGATAAAAAAAAAAGTGGTACATATACCCAGTGGAATATTACACAGTCATAAAGAGGGACAAACATATGGACTTTTTAGCAACTTGGATGAATTTAGAGTCTATAATACTCAGTGATCTATCCCAGAAACAAAAAACAGAGTAGTATATGTTCGCAATCATAAGTAGACCCTGGACAATTATCATAATACTATGACAAAGGGATTGACACTAGTGGGATACTACCAGGGTGTGGGTGGGGACACAACATACTTAAGGTTAACTGATCTCAAACCAGGCAAAGTGGGGATCAAAGGGAGGCTCAAACCTTACCTGTACATTGTCCACTTGTATGCCTGATCCTGAATTGTCCCCCATATCTTTAAAATAAAATTTAAAAAATAAAATTAAAAAGTTAAAAATAAAAATAAGAGTTCTTACCTAAATGCTTGCCAATTATTTTTTTGTGAAGATTTTTTAGGAACAAATTCTAAATTTTATCAAATGCTTTTTCTTCATCTGCATTATCAAATAATGTTTTCTTATTTTTTTTGAAATGACTAGTTATTGTGATTTTTGAATGTTGAATTTTTCTTGAATTCCTGGATTAAATACACTTTATGTACCAAAAAGAGAAAACCTTTCATCTCTCATCTAAATTAAAGCTTTTCTCAAATATCAACTTTGGCCTGGCCATCAAATTTATATGAAAGCTATAATGAAGGAAGGCATGGTCTATTTCTTTTACATTTTTTTAGTTTGCCGCTCTATTTTTCTTCCTCTACTCACTATCTTGCCTCCCTGTGGCTCTTCTAGGATGGTATAGGATGTGGGATGGGGCAAGGGGAAAAAGAAAAGGTGAGATAACCAACGGTTTTATTTGGTTGGTACATCATATACCTTCTGTAATAGGTATACAAGTATGGACTAGTTCTGTCATGGGATATTTTTAAGGGTTGCTTTGCAACCTGCCACATCCTCCTGCTGAGGACTCCCCAACATTTGGGCAACTCATTCTTCAGCTGGCTTACCATGCCCTCTCAGCTTCTGCACTATAAAGGTACCCCTTCCCTCTATGCAGTCTCTTTCTGCTGGGCTTAACTTTCATCAGAAGGCAGTATTCTTATTAGAGTCTTTTAGAACAGCTATACTCTGGCTCCTTTTGTTGGTGTTCTCTTGGTCAATAGGAAAACACTGAAAATTTGCCCCATCACTGATGAAAGTGCAGCTTTTAACCACTGTGGCCCTTTAGACTCTATTTCCTCTAAACATCAGGAGCTACCTACCAACCATTTCATCAAACATTTTCTTCTTACTTCATTCTAGTGCCATGGCAGCACTGGTACCCAAGAAAACCCCTTATATGCCTTGAGGTGGAAAGTGGAAGTAAAAACCCTTTTCTGTCCTATTAACAACACTTCAGTGCCTTAGCACTTGTAGGCTAACTATTCTCTTCTTTAAAATCCCCCACTCCATAATCTCCTTTCAATCTCTACTCCTCTTACAGATAGATTTGAGATAGGTAGTAGAACAAGAGATTCAGGCTTGTTTAGAGTCATCTCCTGGTTAATCTTAATAGATAATCTATTTAAAATGTGAAGTAGCCTGTCACCTATCATTCTCTGTTTGAGGGACTCACTCAGAACTCTGAGATAAAAAGCCAAGCCAAACCCCATCTAATATCCTACAACATGAGAATATTGAGGCTCTGACTGACATACTCGAAATTATAGAGTAAGTGGCAGATACAAGATGTACCAAAGTATACAACATAACTTATTTTATGTCAATTAATTTCCTTCTCAATTGACTTGTTTTCTAATTTCTTCTGTGTGTATCCAATTTCTCCAATGAGATTATAAAAGCTTTGAGGAATGAAATGATATCTAGTTGCTTTCATGTGTCCTATCTTTATTTTGACTATGAAAACCATCTACCTGCACCCCCCCACATATATGCTACCAGTCCTAGACAAGTTAAACACATGTAGATGCTCAAGTATTTGTTTGAATTGACAAGCTAAAAACATAAAAATTTCTGTCCTTCATTTTTGTGATTTTTTTCATTTATTTATTAATGTTTTTATTATTTATTCCAAATAAAATATTGAGTGAATATTATATGAGAGAACCTAAGTTCTAAAATTCATAGAATTTTAGTTATCACAGAATGCTCCCTGTGGAAATTATTTTAAAGATCTGTTAAGCCAAATCTTTCATCTTACAGAGGGTTAACTAAGACTCAGACTGAAAAGTTAATTGCTCAAACTTATGCAGTAAATTAGTAGATGGTTTCAAACCCATATAGCTATTGGTATAGTTGCTAATTTGTAGCAACTGTCAATGATTAAATTTAGTTCTACACCAACCAGTGCAGAATTCATATTTCCCTTGGCATTCATGCTTTCATATTTTGTCACTCTTTCTTAAGTTACATTCCAATTTAGTGTAGCTAAAATAATTTATATTCATCAGTACCTCTCTACTATTGTGTGATTGTAAATTAAACATATACAAAAATTTTGGGGATATAGGAAAAGCAGTGCTAAAGGAAAGTTTATATCAAAAACACCTACATCAAAAAGTAGAAAATTTCAAATAAACAACCTAATGAGGGACCTCAAGAAACTAGAAAAGCAAGAAAAAAATCAAACCTAAAACAAATAGAAAGAAAATAAATAATAAAGATCAGCACAGAACTAAATAAAATAGAGACTTTAACAAGCAATATGAAGGATCAATAAAGTGAAAAATTGGTTTTCAAAAGGATCAACAAAATTGATAAACTACTATCTAAGCTAATCAATAAAAAGAGAAGAGTCATATAAAAATAGAATTAAAAAGGAGACATTACAACTGATACCACATAAAAATATATATTACAAACAACTGTACACTAACAAACTGAAAGACCAAAAGAAAATGGATAAATTCCTAGACAGATACAACCTATCAAGATTGGATCAAGAAGAAACAGAAAACCTAAACTGACCAATAATAAGTAATTATATTGAATCAGCAATTTAAAAATATCCAATGCAGAAAAGTTTAGGACCAGATGGTTTCACTGCCAATTTCTTTCTTACTTTTTTTTTTTTTTGAGTTGGGAGTCTCACTCTGTTGCCCAGACTGGAGTGCAGTGGCTGCTCCCGGCCACCTCAGCCTACACCTGCTGGGCTCCGGTGATCCTTCTGTCTCAGCCTTCCAAGTAGCTGGAATTACAGGCGTGCGCTACCACGCCCGGCTAATTTTTTTTTATTTATTGTAGAGATGAGGTCTCGCTGCCCAGGCGGGTCTCAAACCCGCGGGCTCAGGCAATCCACTCACCTCAGCCTCCCAAAGGCGTGGGATTACAATCTGAGCCACCGAACCCGGCTTCACTGCCAATTTCTACCAAATTAAAAAAAAAAAAACAAAAAACTAACACCCATTCTTCTCAATTATTCAAAAAAAAATTTAAAAATAGGGAATTCTCTCTAAGGCATTCTACAAGACCAGAATTACCCTCAAACAAAACAAAACAGAAGACAAGGACACACAAAGTAAAAGAAAACTACAGGCAAATATCCCTGAGGAACATAGACTAAAAAAAAAAAAATCCTCAACAAATCCAATAGCACATAAAAAAATAATATACCATGATCAAGTGAGATTTATTCCAGGGAGACAAGGATAATTCAACATGTGCAAATTAATTAATGTGATATATCACATCACAGAATGAAGGACCAAAAAAATGGTCATTTCAATAGACAGAAAAATTTTGATAAAATTTAGTATCTATTTATGATTAAAAAGGGTTAACAAAACAGGCACAGAAGGAAGGCATTTTAACATAATAAGAGCCTTATAAAATAAACCACAGTTAACATTATACTGAATGAGGAAAAGCTGAAAGACTTTCCTCTAAGAACTAGAAATAGATGAAGATGCCTGTTTCACCACTCCTGTTCAACATAGTATTGGAAATCTTAACCAGAACAATCAGTTAAACAAAACTACAAAACACTGATGAAAGAAATTGAAGAAGATGTAAAGAAATGAAAGACACTTTGTTTATGGATTTGAAGAATATTCATAAAATGACCATATGACCCAAAGCAATCTATAGATTCAGTACAATCCCTATTATAATATGAATCACATTTTTCACAGAAATAGGAAAAACAGTCTTAAAATTTGTATGAAACCAAAAAAGGAGCCTGAATAGCCAAAGCAATGCTGAGCAAAAAGGATAATGCTGGAGACAGCACACTACCTAAATTCAAAATACGTTACAAGGCTTTAGTAAACCAGAACAGACACATAGGTCAAAGTCACAGAATAGAGAATCCAAAAGTAAATTTATATGTATTTACAACCAACTTATTTTTGGCAAAAGCACCAAGGAAATCACTTCAGAACGTTGGTCTAGGCCAGGAGTCTCCAACCCCTGACTGTGGAATGGTACCAGTCTGTGGCCTGCTAGGAACTGGGCTACACAGCAGGAGATGAGGGGCAGGCAAGCAGAGCTCCAGCTCTTGTCAGATGAGCAGCATTAGATTCTCATAGGAGCATGAACCCTATTGTCAAATGTACACACAAGACATCTAGGTTGAGTGTTAGAATCTAATGTCTGATGATGTGTCTCCCGACCACATTCATGGAAAATTTGTCATCCACGAAGGTTGGGGACCACTGGTCTAGGCAAAAATTTTATGGCTAAGACCTCGAAAGCACAGACAAAAAAAGAGTAGGGAAATGGGACTATATTAAACTAAAAATCTTTTGCACAGCAAAGGAAATAAACAATATTCAATGGAGTTATATGCTGATTTGAAGTTGAGACAAAGCCAACCAAACTTAGTTGTGTATTTCATACCACTGAAATCCTGAAGCATATATGCACATTATATTAAAAATCTCTCTCTCACACCTGTTGAATGGGAGAAAATATTTGCAAACTATTAATCTGACAAGGGACTAATTTCCAGAATATACAAAAACTTCAACTGAACAATACAAAAATCCCATTAAAATGTGGACAAAGGACATGAATAAACAAGTCTTCAAAAAAGAAATACACATAGCTAACAGGTATATGAAAAAGTCTTCAACAGCACTAATCATCGGGCTTGGTAGCTCAGCCTGTAATCCCGCGTCTTGGGAGGCTGAGGTGAGTGGATTGCCTGAGCCCGCGGGTTCAAGACCCGCCCGGGCAACTTTGTGAGACCTCATCTCTACAATAAATTTAAAAAATTAGCCGGGTGTGGTAGCGCACGCCTATAGTTCCAGCTACTTGGAAGGCTGAGGTGGAAGGATTGTCAGAGCCCAGCAGGTCGAGGCTGTGGTGGCTGGGAGTGGCCACTGCACTCCAGTCTGGGCGACAGAGTGAGACTCTAACTCAAAAAAAAAAAGCAATGCAAATCAAAACGGGATATCATCTTACCTTAGTTAGAATGACTATTATTAAAAAGACAGAAAATAACAGATACTGGAGAGGATGTAGTGTAAATTCATACACTGTTGGTGGGCATGTAAATCAGTACAGACACTATGAAAAACAATATGGAGGTTTCTAAAAAATATAAATAAATAAAAAATAAAACTACCATAGGATCCAGCAATTCCTTACTTTCTATTTATCCAAAGGAACATAAATGAGTATATCAAAGAGATGACATCATTTCCATGTTTACTGCCTTACTATTCACAATAGCAAAGATATGGAAGCAATCTAAGTATACATCAGTGAATGAGTAGATAGAAAAAAATATGGTATACACACACACACACACACACACACACACACACACACACACACATAATAGAATACTATTTAGGCATAAACAGAATGAGATTATGTCATGTGTATCAACATGGATGGAACTGGAAGCTATTATGTTAAATGACGTAAGCCAGGCACAGAAAGATAAATATCACATGTTCTCACTCATGAGGGAATGAAAATTAAAAAAAAACTGATCTCAGAAAGGTAGAAAATAGAATAATAGATACTGGAGTCTGGGAAGGGTATATGTATTAGGTGCAGGAATGAAGAGAGATTAGCTAATGGCTACAAACATATATTTAAATAAAAATAATAAATTCTAATGTGTCATAGCAGAATAGGTGACTAAAGTTAGCAACAATTAGTCAGAAAACAATTTTGATGTGTTCCCAACACATAAAAATGATACTCAGAATGATGGACACCCTAAGTACCCTGACTTGATCTTTATACATTCTGTAAATATAGCAAAATATCACATGTAGTCCTTAAATTTGTACAAATATTTGTATCAACAAAAAAGAAAAAATGGATAGGTAAAAATTGTATATATTTATCATATATAAAATAGTGTTTTAAAATATGGGTAGATCATGGAATGTCTCAATCAAGCTAATTTACAATAAGTTCAAGAGATGTGTTGTACCACATGGTGAATATAGTTAGTAACAACATATTGTGTTTTGAAGCAGATTGGATTTTTTAATTCCTGTAACAAACTATTTTTCACCTCTGAGAGTTATCTGAAAAGCTTAGGGAGTTGCTCAGCTTTCATCCAGGGACCTGAAAACCAAATTTAACAAAGTGGGTTTGAAGACAGCAGTGGGAGAAAAATCAAATTACTTTCTCAGTGCAATATACTTGAGTTCAGTCATTCAATAAACTGGTCTCTTTCATTTTTAAAATGAGGGTATGTGAATAGATGTTTTAATGTCTCGTCTAGATAAGCACATCTCTGTATGGTTGACACAGTGAACCATACAAGAGTTCACCCTGGGCTGCCAGAGAAAATAAAAATATACTAGGGAAGTTAGGATAGTTAGGGTAGTTAGGGAAGTTAGGAAAGGAAGTCTATGTGGAGATCATAGGTTCTGAATAAAGGGTGGGGTTTGGAAGAGGAAGAAACAATAACGTAGAAATAATTATAATAAATACCGAGGTGGTGGTGAGAAAAAAAGAGTGGTTGTTACACTGTGTGTGGTGTGGTGTGTGTGTGTGTGTGAGAGAGAGATTTTTAATATAATGTGCATATATGCTTCAGGATTTCAGTGGTATGAAATACACAACTAAGTTTGGTTGGCTTTGTCTCAACTTCAAATCAGCATATAACTCCATTGAAGTCTTCAGGATTTGGGATATGATTGAACTTTGATTTTATCTTATAACCAAAGGGACAACTTCTGGAAAACAAGCTTGTTAACCTAGCTTTTCCAGCAGATGTCTACATTGTTGGAAAATTTAGTCAATCTTTAGGTCATCAGGTAGATCTGATTTCTGGACCAGAAATTCCTAATTTCTATAAAAACTGTACAAATGGGGCAAGAGTTATTGCAGAAGAAGGAAGGGCGATGTAAGCCAAACTTAAAATCTTCAAAATGAATAAAAAATATACTAAGCCAGGAAAAAATTACCTCCCTACTTGCCAGTGACTCCATCAAAAGAATAACATGTGACAGTTTTTGTGAAAACATAGGGAATATACTATGAGCTAAGCTCTAGTGGCCCACATTAGCAGGATTACTTTGTAACTTCAGGGCCTGTTATGGGTTGAATTATGTTCCCCAAAAATTCATGTTAAAATCCTAACTCCATTACCTTTAAATGTTACTGTAATTGAAGACAGAGTTTTTGAAGAGGTAATAATGTTAAAATGCGGTTATTAGTGTGGGTCCTAATTCAAAATGACTGATGTCCTGATAAGAAGAAGTTAAGGCACAGATAGACACAGAAAGAAGATCATGGGAAGACATATGAGTAATGACAATTAAATTCGCGAACTTGCCACCATGTGCTTATGTTGGCAGCACTGTACAAACAACTCGGTGAGGTTTCGTAACCTTGATATATCAGTGTCTCGCAGCTGTGCTTATGTTGACATGTGACAGTGTCTTGCTGAGTGGCGTTCGTTATTATCGTTGTATGTTTTTGTGTGCCATTGCGAAAATGTTGGAACTTGAATTGGAGCAATGAACAAACATTAAATTTCCTGTTAAACTTGGCAAGAGTGAAAGTGAAATCAGGGACATGTTAGTCCAAGCTTATGGAGATAATGCCATAAAGAGAACAGAAATGTACAAATGGATTAAACATTTTTCAGGGGAAGGGAAAGAGTCATTGAAAGGATCTCAATACAAGGATGTCCACTCTCACCCCTTGTTTTCAACATAGTTTTGGAAGTCCTAGCTACAGCAATCAGACAAGAGAAGGAGATCAGGGGCATACAAATAGAAAAAGAGGAAGTCAAGTTTTCCCTCTTTGCATATGACATGATGCTATACCTTGAAAACCCAAGAGAACCTGTTGAAAACCTCCTTGCACTGATAATGGACTTTGGCAAAGTCTCAGGGTATAAAATCAATGTGCAAAACACAGTCGCATTTCTATACACCAACAATGAACAAACAGAAATTCAAATAAAAAACACAATTCCATTCACAATAGCCAGAAAAAAAAAATCAAATACCTTGGCATCTTCCTAACCAGAGACGTGAAAGACCCTTTACAACAAAAACTACAAAACACTGCTCAAAGAAATCAAAGATGACACAAACAAATGGAAAATCATTCCATGCTCATGGATTAGAAGAATCAACATTGTTAAGATGCCCATCCTACCCAGGACAATCTACAGTTTTTACACAATACCCATTAAATTACCATCAGTATTCTTCTCAGATCTGGAAACATCAATACAGAAATTCATATGGAAACATAAATGACCACAAATCGCCAAAACAATCCTCAGCAAAAACAAAAACAAAAAAACCCCACAAAGCAGGAGGTATCACACTCCCAGACTTTAAACTTTATTATAAAGCTACAGTAATGGCATGCATATTTTATATCACTTACTGAGGTAAGTCTCTGGTGATATGAAAAACAAATATCTTGCCTTCAGGTAGCTCACAGTATTTTGTGATATAAAATTAGAGAATTGTAATAAAGTATGAAAGTGCTGTAATATGTACACATAAGGAATTGTAGGAACACAAAGAAAGTAGACTCAATCTAGCCTACATAAATGGGGGAACCAACCTGGAAGTGATACCTTCTGAGAAAAATTTTAAAGGAATAAGTAGGGATTAGCCCAGGGAAGTACTGGCTGAAGGGCATTACAGGCAGAGGGAATTGCAGAAAGAGGTGAGCAAGAAGAGTGCATTCAAAGAACTACAGATAGTTGTGAAAAATGAGGCTTGACATGCTGGCCAAGGCTATACCACTTGACAATTTTCTGTCATGATAAAAAAATTGAATTTTATCTTAATGTCAATGAGAGAGACACTGAAGGGATTTTATCAGGTGAATGAAAAGATTAAGTATGCAAATTAAAATATAAAGATGGGGAGATGATATGCCCATGCCCTAAGACAGGGAATATTAATGAAGAGGTTGAGTTGAGGAGAAGATGAAGAGTTTAGTTCTGGATATGGTAGGTTCTTAATGCTTCTTTTAGTGTGTTTGACTGCTATGATCACACTATAGATTAGATAATTTATAAACAGTATACATTTGTTGCTCACAGTTTTAGAGACTGGGAAGATCAAGATCAAGGCACCAGCAAATTCAGTGTCTGGTAAGAACCCATTTTTCATAGACAGTGCCTTATAGTGGTGTCCTCACATGGCAAAAGAAGCAAACAAATTCCCTTGAACTTCTTTTATAAAAACACTAATTCCGATCATGAAGGTGAGATTCTCATGACCTGAACTTCTTCCATAGGCCCCATCTCTTAATACCATCACAACATACGAATTTAAGAGGAAACACAAACATTCATTTCATAGTACTGCTTGTGAGACTTTTTTTTTTAGATACAGAATCCTGCTCTGTCACCCAGGATGGAGTACAGGGTGTGATCATAGCCAGACTCGAGGGATCCTAACTTCTCACCCTCCTGAATAGCTAGGACTACAGGCACGTGGCACCACACCAAACTATTTTAAAAGTATATTCTATAGACAGTGTCTTGCTGTGTTGCCCAGGCTGATCTCAAACTTCTGGCCTCAA
Organism: Carlito syrichta; assembly: GCF_000164805.1. NCBI lineage: Eukaryota > Metazoa > Chordata > Mammalia > Primates > Tarsiidae > Carlito > Carlito syrichta. The sequence continues at coordinate 4,550 of NW_007256032.1, read as the reverse complement.
GTGATCCTCCTGCTTTGGCCACCCAAAGTGCTTGGATTACTGGCATGAGCCAACATGCCCAGCCCTGTGAGACATTTAAAATAGAGTGATACTGTTAGGCTTTTGAGACTGGAGCTCAGGAGAAAGAAATTGGCTAGTAATCTTAGAATATTTTAATTATAAATAAATATTTTATTATTTGTTCTGTGTAGGATTGGAATACAGATTAGGTGTCATTTGTGGAGTACAGGCACAATGCATAATTTGAGAAGCAATGTCAAGAGGGGCAAGATTTCAAGAGAAGGTGTTGAGAACCTAGTAAGGACATTCCAAAGCCATAATGTGGAAGAGAGCTGGGGTTAGAAACTGAGGATGCATAGTTAAGAACTAGGTCATAGGAATATGAAATAAGTATCAGGAAAGATCTACAAAGTCTTTCAAATCCCTTCTTCCTCATGTAGTGAGGTTTCTATTTGACTGCCTGTATATATATAGCAAACTTTGCCACTGGAAGGCACTGATTACCCTCAGACATCACTATAGCAGCTGATATGAAGGATACTTGGGGGAACTGAGATTTTAGAAAATGACAGACCAACCTTCAGAAGATCAAGAAACTGGTAATACGGGACACTGAATAAATGGTTCAGTGAAAAAAATGAATATATTATCACTGCTAATTACAATTAAACCTCTAAATCTTTATTCTGGATAATAGACTGAGAAGTGAGAGAAGATTAAAAACTGATAAGCCCCCCCAACACACACTTTTTTATTACTTTCAATCATGTTTGTCTTGTGGCTGTATTCAAGTATCTGTTTAGGTCATTCTTTGTGGAAAGTCCGTTATTTTCTACCTTCATTAGACAGTGAGAAGTGAGCTATAGATTGAACAGAAAGCCAGAGAAGTCACCACCTTAGAAAGGTCATAAATGGTAAACACAGAGAAGATGGCCAATATGTGCTTTATTTCCTGTTTTTAATTTTTTTGAGTTGGAATCTCACTCTGTTGCCCAGACTGGAGTGCAGTGGCCACTCCCGGCCACTGCAGCCTCGACCTGCTGGGCTCCAGCAATCCTTCCACCTCAGCCTTCCAAGTAGCTGGAACTACAGGCATGCGCTACCTCGCCTAGCCAATTTTTTTTTTATTTATTGTAGAGATGATGTCTCGCCAAGTTGCCCAGGTGGGTCTGGAACCCGCGGGCTCAGATAATCCATTCACCTCGGCCTCCCAAAGCACAAGATTACAGGCTGAGACACCGAGCCAGCCAATATGTGCTTTAATTAGTGTTCAATATTAAGGCTATGGTAGAATTTTTGGAGGATGTTCCAGTAAGATGGCGACGTCATATGTGGATTTGTGAGATTCTCCAAACTCCATCATAGTGGATCACCTAGGGACCCAGACGAGTTAAGGAATAAGTAGGGATTAGCCCAGGGAAGATCTGCGAAAGTGAAGCTGCCACCTCAGCCATTCTCCAGGCAAAAGATTCGCATTGCCCCGCCCACCTATCAGCAGTCTCCACCTAGGTTCCTAAGGTAGCGTCACTAAACAGGAGACAATGCTCCTCCCCTACCTGAATCAGAAAAAGGCAACTAAGTGTTGCAGACCTCCCAGGCAGCAGGCTACAAAAAACAAACCTAAGCTGCGACTAAATCTAGCTGCCTGCATAGAAAACAAAGGGGAGAGGTTGGAGATCAGAGCTGAAGAGACTTGAGACATTCAGGAAAGATTCTAGAGTTAGTCTGATCTCTTATTTTGACTTTTGATTTTATCATTTTGACTGTTTGTTCTGCTCACTTTTTTTTTTTGCTTTCTGACTTACACTATCTGTTTTGTGATTTTATTGCTCTGTCTCTGTGTAGCTACCAGTATTCTTTAGGGAATTTTGCTCACGTGTTTTTTTCACTTCTCTCCGGCCTTGTGTCTCTTTTTTCCCCTGTTAGTTGGTATGTATGTCTGTTTTCCCTCTCACTCTCCTCTCTTTGTAACTTCCTATTGACCCCCACTTCCTCCATTACTTTCCTCTTTTGTACCTCCTTTTGATCCAGGGACCAAACCTACATACCGCTGCACAGACAGATTGCAAGGCAGTGGGGCATAGGTTCCAGTGTGCTCATACACCTGTTGGTAGATGCTGAAATCAACAGATAGATTCTGAATCATAGCTTCCCCCTCAATTAAACCTTAAAACGCAAAAAGTACAGCCTGCAGCCCATACTCCAACCTCAAAAGTGAACAAAGCCAGAGGACCCTCATAAGGAAGAAGAGGAGATTGCACAAGTGAAACAAAAAAACCCACATTCTCTGAGAAACAGAATTAAAGAAGGGAAGGGAAAGGGGGGGAGAGGGAAAAATATACCCAAATGAAGAAAAACTAAAAGAAGAATATGGGTCTCTCCCAGACCCCTGGGAGGGCAGACACTGAGAAAACTGACTTCGGAATGCAACAATGAAGAGCCCTCAGAATGACTGGTCCCAAACTACAAACCTAGATATCAAGACATTAATGGAGAGATTAAAAAGAATTGAGGAGAGACAAGAAGAAACTAGGAAGGAGCTGATATCTGAGATAACAGTAATAAAGAATACTGTGAATGAAATAAATAACAAACTGATAAGCATGGAAAGCAGAATTAGCCAAGCAGAAGAAAGAATCTCAGAGATTGAGGACCAAAATATAGAACTAACCCAAACTCTTAAAAACACAGAAAACAAGCTCAAAAAGACAGAACAAAACCTTCAAGAGATGAGCGATTACTTCAAGAGACTGAACCTAAGAGTAATTGACCTTTCTGAGGTAGAAAGAGAGACAGAGACCACACTGGAACAAACTTTCCATGAGATCATTCAAGAAAACTTCCCTTATCTAATCAGTGATGAAAAAATTCAAACACAAGAGATTCAGAGAACCCCTGCAAGACAACAAATGAGAAGACCAAATTCCAGACACATAATTCGCCTAAACAAAGTAGGTATAAAAGAAAAATTCTAAAGGCAGCAAGAGAAAATGCCAGATCACCTACCATGGAAGACCAATTAGAATAGCAGCAGATTTATCTACAGAAACCCTGCAGGCTAGGAGAGCTTGGAGCCCTATCTTCAAAGTCCTAAAAGATAAACAATTTCAACCAAGAATAACCTACCCAACCAAGGTAAGCTTCATCAGCAAGGGAGAATTAAAATCTTTCCCAGGTATCCAATCCCTAAGAACTTACACTGCCACCAAACCACCTCTACATGAAACACTTAAGAAAGTACTAAACATGGAAGAAAAGGTAAAAAAAAAACAACGTTCTTCACAAGAGTACAGGAAAAAGAATAAAATACACATGAACCAACCCCAAAACCAAAAGGAAGACAAAAAACCAAGTGGAAGAACAACAACCCTATAAGAACTCTATGATAGGGACGAACTCTCACATTTCAATAATTAGCCTGAATGTGAATAGACTAAATGCACCACTGAAAATTCAGACATAGAATGGCAAAATTGATAAAATATCACCAGGCAACATTATATTGCCTTCAAGAGACCCATCTTACTAGAAAGGACATGCACAGACTCAAAGTAAGAGAATGGGAAACAAATTTTCAGGCTAATGGAACACAAAAGAAAGGA
>NW_007256032.1:0-671 GCF_000164805.1 Carlito syrichta | reverse complement strand
ATTTCATTAGATGCAGAAAAAAGCTTTTGTTAAAATCCAGCACCCCTTCTTGATAAAAACCCTTGAACATCTAGGCATACGGGGGACATACCTCAAAATAGTAAAAGCCATCTATGGGAAACCCACAGCCAGCATACTCCTAATTGGGAAAAAACTGGAACCATTTCCCCTGAAAACTGGAACAAGAAAAGGATGCCCATTCTCACCCCTCCTGTTCAATATAGTATTGGAAGTCCTGGCTAGAGCAATCAGAGAAGAGAAGTCAATCAGGGGTATCGAAATAGGAAAAGAGGAAGTCAAGTTATCTCTCTTTGCAGATGACATGATCCTGTAACTTGAAAACCCAAGAGAATCTGTCAAAAACCTCCTTTCACTGATAAAAGGACTTTGGCAAAGTCTCAGTATATAAAATAAATGTACAAAAGACAATCACATTTCTTTACACCAATAATAAACAAACAGAAACACAAATAGAAAGCAAAATTCCATTCACAATAGCCTGATAAAAAATAAAATACCTTGGCATCTTCCTAACCAGAGACGTGAAAGACCTTTCCAATGCAAACTACCAAACACTGCTCAAAGAAATCAAAGATGACCCAAACAAATGGAAAAATATCCCATGCTCATGGATTGGAAGAATCAACATTGTGAAGATGTCCATCTTACCT
>NW_007256031.1:0-6864 GCF_000164805.1 Carlito syrichta | reverse complement strand
TCCACTCCTCCTGTTGAATAGCTGTTAATTTTTCACTCTGGGACAGGCAGGAGGAGATCAAGTCTTTGTAATACCTCTTTCCCTAGAAGCATAACCACTTTCAGGGGGAATATTAGTGATTTTAATAGGGTGGGGGAGCACATCTCTTCTTAATATATAGAGCTTCATGGCCACTTTAGAGGCTATGTAATAGGGGATTACTAACTCAGAGATGCTATTTTCCTGTACCTGGAAGGTCACTTTTGCAATACAACAGCATCAAAATGCTTAAAAGGAAGTTAAGAGAAGTGCTGAATATGTAACAGATGGGATTCAGAAACTTAAGTGCACTTCATCAGAAGTACAAAGATTTATAAAGTCTGTTTAGTTTTCTGACTCTTCCAGATGATACTGCAGAGGAATGGGAGGTGGGATGGCGATCAATGAGAGAGGGACCGAGATTTAGGGAATGTATCTAGAAGTAGAGCCTGATTTCTGAATGTGTTTAATTTCTTGCAGCTGATTTTGCTAAATCAGCTTCCTGAAGTTGACTGATAGAGCTCATTGCATGAAGCTTCAAAGATGTCTTTTTTTCCAGCAAATGTCCTAAAGGAAGTTCAACTCAAATGCATCCTTTTGAAAAGACTTGTTCAATGGTCCTAGAAAGAAATATTTGTTTCATTTAACTTTCCACTTTAGCCTCAAAACCTAGGTTTGATGGTGTGAGGAAATGCCTGTCTCCCTCACTTTCTCCTTTGCTGAGTTATACGGAGTCATTAGGTACTCATTAGACCAACACAAAGGCAGCTAGCACCAGTTATAGAATCCATGACTCATTTAAAAATTTCAGCAGTTCTCTCTAGCTTTCTGCCTAAGTTGCAATCTGTCTTGTGGCAGGTAGCCTGAAACTATAAAAAATATTAGGCATTAAAACTTATGACATAAAAAAATTAAAGCTTTTTTTTTCTTAACCAGATAATTCCTGATGTGAGCAGGTAACCAACCTCTTGTCTTTGGCATTTCCTATCAAGCACCTTGGGATATGATTTATACCTGTGATCTCACCAAATCCTTTGAACAATGTTTTCAGGTAGACATACTCTCATCCTACAGATGAGGAGGGTAAGGGTCAGAGAGCCAGTAAGCAATGGAGCCAAGATATGGAAGCCTATTCTTGAAACCAGCCTGCCTCCCAGTGATGAACATGAGAAGGTAAGGTCATAGGCCCAGTGAATCTGAGAAGAGGACAGGATTGCTGGCCCATGTGACCACAGGAGCATCTCCTTGGAGAATCCCACGCTTAGTGGAGGAATAAAGCGGCCACCTATTCCCACTGTGGCTTTTAAACTTACTCTGCAATTCTGGGCCCACAACTATTCCAAGGTTAGGAGAGAGCTGATAAAATGTGAGCTTGTTAGAGGCTCAGATTTTGCCTTCATGCAATATACCTATGTACCAAATCCTCACATGTATCTCATGATTCTAAAATAAAAAAGTAAAAATTTTAAAAAGAAATAATGTTTTTCTTTGTAAACTGAAAAAGAAAAAATTAGTCCTAGACAATGTTACAGCCTAGGGTTTTCTGTCTTTCTAGGTGAGAATGTTCTGAAACTCATAGACCTGGGAAGTCTATATCTGGGTACAGGGAGGGGATTCTGGAGGGACCCTCCAGATGCAGCTGAGGAGTAAGTAGAAGTTCTCCAGCCCCTGCTCCTGTGTATGATGAAAACACTGCTCTGGACTTACTTTGTAATAGTTGTCATTAAAAAAGTCAAGTGCAAAAAATTATAAGGAAAGAGAAAGAAAAGGGAACTTTTTCATCATATGAAGAAAGGTAGATATTTTGAAGAAAATGTAATTTGAAAATTCTAGAATCAAATAAGAGAAAAAAGAAAATGAATATATGAATAGAAGATATAGAAGTTAAAAATAAGAGAATTAAACTCCAAATAAAGGTTAGTGGTTAAACATTAAAAAAATAATAAAAAGATAACATGGATGAGATTTAAAATAAATGAGAGGAGGCCAGTGGCCAATGAGATAAAAGGTTAAAGCTGAAACTAAAAGAGATAAAAGATGGAGATTCCACAAGATGGCGATGGCATAGGTGGATTCGTGAGACTCTCCGAACATGAGTTCCCAAAAAGACTCTTACTTTTCTTCCCACAGCCCCCTGCTCACCGCTAGCCGCACTAGTACGAGGCCCGGGGACCTTCAGTCCCATGCAGGGCCAGATATTGCAGCCCCCAGCTGTGGTTGCTCCACTATATTTGACTCCCATCTGCTCAGGAGTCCTGGGTCCCAGCTCCCTCCCTGGCTACATCATCAAGCCCAGCACCCAGCACCAAACTGCCGGTCACCCAGGGAGGCACCCAGGGAGGCTCTGGGCACCCGCCCCTCAGAGATACCAGTCGCATTTCTGGTTGAAGTGCCCTGTGAGGGACCCAGGGCCACCAACTGCCCTTTGGAGCTTTGGAGCTCTGGAGCCCCGGGCCCACCCTGAGGCACTCAGTGAGCAACTTCAAGCTTGTGTAAGGGAGCAGAACCCCAAGCTTGCGTAAGGTGCTGATCGGAGGCTTCCAGCTCCAGAGGAGGGAACACCTGAACCTCTCCTCCACTCCAGCCTGCTGCTGACACCCCAGATCCAGCACCCAGCTGTGAAGCTGATCCCAGATGAGCATCCCTAAAAGTGAAAGTGGAACTACCACCTCCGCCATTCTCCAGGCAGATTTGCATTGCCAGCCCAGCTATCAGATCCTCCACCTTGGTTCCCATGGTGACATCATTAAACAGGAGACAAAGCCCCTCCCCCATGCTGAACAGACTGAGACAACTAAGACTCATGGACGTCCCAGGGAGCAGGCTAACTGCCTGCAACAAAAACAGAGGGGAGAGGCTGGAGACCAGAGCTCAAGGAAAAATTACACAACTAGTCTGATCTTTTATTTTGACCTTTGGTTTTATCATTCTGACTGTACGTTTTGCTCACTATTGTTTGCTTTCTAACTTACACTGTTTCATGATCTTATTGGTCTGTCTCCGTGCAACTACCAGTATTCTTTAGGGAATTTTCCTTCTGTGTTTTTTTTTTTTCACTTCTCTCCGGCCTTGTGTCTTTTTTTTACCTGTTAGTTGGTATGTATGTCTGTTTACCCTCTCACTATTCACTCTTTCTAACTTCCTATTGACCCCCCTCCTTCCTACATTAATTTCCTCTTTTGTACCTCCTTTTACTCCAGGGATGAGAGAAAAATCTACACAAATGAAGAAAACCCAAAAGAAGAATATAGGTCTCTCCCAGACTCCTGGGAGGGCAGACACTGAGAAAACTGACTTTGGATTGCAAACAATGAAGAGCCCCCAGAATGAAGGGTCTCGAACTACAAACCTAGATATCAAGACATTAATGGAGAGATTAAAAAGAATTGAGGAGACTCAAGAAGAAACTAGAAAGGAGCTGATATCTGAGATAACAGTAATAAAGAATACTGGGAATGAAATAAATAACAAACTGATAAACATGGAAAGCAGAATTACCCAGGCAGAAGAATCTCAGAGCTTGAGGACCAAAATATAGAACTAACCCAAACTCTCAAAAACACAGAAAACAAGCTCAAAAAGACAGAAAAAAACCTTCAAGAGTTGAGCGATTACTTCAAGAGACCAAACCTAAGAGTAATTGGCCTTCCTGAGGCAGAAAGAGAGACAGAGACCACACTGGAACAAACCTACCATGAGATCATTCAAGAAAACTTCCCTTATCTAATCTATGATGCAAAAAATTCAAACACAAGAGATTCAGAGAACCCCTGCAAGACAACAAATGAGAAGACCAACTCCTAGACACATAATAATTCACCTAAACAAAGTAGACATAAAAGAAAAAAATACTAAAGGCAGGAAGAGAAACATGCCAGATCACCTACCATGGAAAATCAATTAGAGTAGCAGCAGATTTATCTACAGAACCCCTGCAGGCTAGGAGAGCTTGGAGCCCTATCTTCAAAGTCCTAAAAGATAAACAATTTCAACCAAGAATAACCTACTCAGCCAGATTAAGCTTCATCAGCGAGGGAGAATTAAAATATTTCCCAGATATCCAATCCATAAGAACTTCCACTGCCACACTCTACATGAAACACTTAAGAAAGTACTAAACACAGAAGGAAAGGGGATAAAAAGAACAACGATCTTCACAAGAGTACAGGAAAAAGAATAAAATACACAGGAACCAGCCTCCAAAACAAAAGAAAGACAATAAACCCAGTGGAAGAACAATTCTATAGAACTCTATGATAGGGATGAACTCTCACACTTCAATAATTAGCATCAATGTGAATGGACTAAACGCACCACTAAAAAGAAATAGAATGGCAAAAAGAAATAAAATGTCACCAGGCAACAATATACTGCCTTCAAGAGACCCATCTCAACAGAAAGGACATACACAGACTCAAAGTAAGAGGATGGGAAACAAATTTTCAGGTGAATGGAACACAAAAGAAAGGAGGAGTGGCGATCCTAATTTCAGACAAAATACCATTTAAGCTATCAAGAATTTAAAAAGATATAGAGGGCCACTACATAATGATAAAAGGTTCACTCCATCAATGAAATGTCTATCCTAAACATATGTGCACCAAACATAGGTGCACCAACTTTTATAAAGCAACTCCTAGGAAAACTAAAGAAAGATACTGACTAAAACACCATCGTAACTGGGGACTTTAATAGCCCATTCACAACCCTAGACAGATCATCGGGACAAAAAAATCAGAAAGGAGATCCAGAACCTCAATGTGACTCTGGACCAAATGGACTTAATTGATACCTACAGAACACTCCATCCAAAGACCACAGAAAACACATTCTACTCATCACTGCATGGAACGTATTCTAAGATCGACCACATAATTGCCCATAAATCAAGCATAAGCAAATATAAAAGGACTGAAATTCTACCATTCACCTTCTTGGACCACAGTGGAATAAAAATAAACATTAACACCACCAATGTCCCCCCAAAACTCACAAAGACATGGACACTAAACAGCATGATGTTAAACAACTCCTGGGTCAATGATGAAATCAAAACAGAGATCAAAAGATACCTGGAAACAAGTGAAAATGAAGAAACATCTTACCAAAATCTCTGGGACGCCTTAAAAGCTGTAGTAAGAGGGGAATTTGTATCCCTACAAACACACAAGAAGAAAATGGAAGGAACACAAATTAACAGCCTAACAAGCCACCTAAGGAAGCTGGAAAAGCAAGACCACAAAAACCCTAATTTCAGCAGAAGAATCCAGATCACCAAAATAAAAGCTCAAATCCAGGACGTTGAAGGCAAAAAGAGAATACAAAAAGTCAATGAAACAAAAAGCTGGTTCTTTGAAAGGATAAACAAGATTGATGGTCCCCTAGCTAGACTGACCAAGAAAAAGAAAGAAAAAATCCAAATAAGCACAATCAGAAACACAAAAGATAAAGTCACATCTGACCCTGAAGAAATACAAAAGATCATTAGAGACTACTATGTACACTTGTATGGAAACAAACTTGAAAACCTCAAGGAAATGGAGGACTTTCTGTCTTCACACAACCTGTCTAGGTTGAAACAAGAAGAAACACAAATCCTAAATAGACCAATAACAATCAAGGAAATTGACTATGTAATAAGAAAACTACCTACAAAAAAGCCCTGGACCAGATGGCTTTCCAGCAGGATTCTACAAGACATTTAAGGAGGAGCTGATTCCAATCCTACTGAAAGTATTTCAGGCAATAGAGAAAGATGGAACCCTCCCCAAATCATTTTATGAAGTTAACATCACATTGATACTCAAGCCAGGTAAAGATCCAACAAAGAAAGAGAACTACAGGCCAATATCTTTGATGAACATAGATGCTAAAATTCTCAACAAGATCCTAGCAAACCGGATTCAACAACACATCTCAGAAATCATCCATCATGACCAAGTAGGCTTCATCCCTGGGATGCAAGGCTGGTTCAACATTCTTAAAACCATAAATATAATTAAATACATCAACAGATGTCAAAACAAAAAAACGTGATTATATCATTAGATGCAGAAAAAGCTTTTGATGAAATCCAGCACCCTTTCTTGATAAAAACCCTAGAACATCTAGGCATACAGGGAACTTACCTCAAAGTAGTAAAAGCCATCGACAAGAAACCCACAGTCAGTATACTCCTAAATGGACAAATTGGAACCATTTCCCCTGAAAACTGGAACTAGACAAGGATGCCCACTCTCACCCCTCCTGTTCAATATAGTATTAGAAGTCCTGGCTAAACAATCAGAGAAGAGGAGGCAATCAGAGGTATTCAAATAGGAAAAGAGGAAGTCAAGTTATCTCTCTATGCAGATGATATGATGGTGTACCTTGAAAACCCAAGAGAATCTGTCAAAGGTCTCCTTACATTGATAAAAGCCTTTGGCAAAGTCTCAGGATACAAAATAAATGTACAAAAGACAATCGCATTTCTCTACACCAATAATAAACAAACAGAAACCCAAATAAAAACCACAATTCCATTCAAAATAGGCACACAAAAAAAGAAATACCTTGGCATCTTCCTAATCAGAGACATGAAAGACCTTTGCAATGAAAATTACAAAACACTGCTCAAAGAAATCAAAGCTGACATGAACAAGTGGAAAAATATCTCATGCTCATGGATCGGAAGAATCAACATTGTGAAGATGTCCATCTTACCTAAGGCAATCTACAAATTCAATGCAATACCCATTAAATTACCAACAACATTCTTCTCAGACCTAGAAAAAACAACACAGGAATTCATATGGAAACACAAACATCCAAGATAGCCAGAACAATCCTCAGCAAAAAAAACAAAGC
>NW_007256030.1:4233-5047 GCF_000164805.1 Carlito syrichta | reverse complement strand
GGTGACCTAACTAGATAGCTATCTGGCTAGTCAGCTGATTTAACTAGTTAGCTACCCAGCTAGGCAGCTGACTTAACTAGCTGACTTAACTAGCTAGCCTGCTGACTTTATTAGCTGAAATAACTAGCTAGATACCTAGCTAGCTGTATAGCTAGCTAGCTGACTTATCTAGCTGTCTTAACTAGCCAGTTAACTGACATAACTAGCTGACTTAATTAGCTATCTACCTAGCTAGCCAGCTGAAATTACTAGCTGATATAATTAGCTAGCCAGATGTCTAGCTGTCTAGTCATCTGACTTAACTAGGTTATTAACTAGCTAGAGAGCTGGCTAGCCAGGTGACTTAATGAAGTGACTTAACTAGCTAGCCAGCTGGTTAGCCAGCTGATTTAACTAGTTGATTAATGAGCAAGGCAACTGGTCAGTCAGTTGACTAAACTAGCTGAATTAACTAGTTATCTAGTTGGCTAGCTAGCTGACTTAACTAGCTCTTTACCTCTGTAATCACCTGGATAGCCAGCAGACTTAACTAGCTGACTTAATTAGCTAGCCAGGTGGCTAGCGAACTGACTTAACGAGGTCACTATTTACCTAGCCAGCTAGCTTAACCAGCCATCTTAACTAGCTGGCCTGCTTACTAGCCAGGTCAATTAATTAGCTTGCTACACAACTAGCCACCTGGCTATCCAGCTGTTATAACTATCTGACATATCTACCTAGCTAGCTGTCCAGTCAGTTGAATAAATAACAAGCTACCTAGCTAGCCCGCGGGCTAATCAACTGACTTAATTAGGTCACTTGTCTATCGAGGCAG
>NW_007256030.1:0-3054 GCF_000164805.1 Carlito syrichta | reverse complement strand
TTGACTTATCTAGTTGGCCTGCCAGTGAGCCGAGTGGTCAGCTGAGTTAACTAGTCAGCTAATGAGTAAGCCGAGTGGTCAGAAAAATTAACAAGTCGGCTGGCGAGTGAGGCAACCCGTAATCCGACTTAATTGACTGGTGAGTGACCCCTTGGGTGAGCTGCCTTAACCATTCTGTTGGCAAGTGAGCCCACTGGCGAGCTGACATAACTAGTCAGCTGGTGACAAAGGTGACTAGTTAGCTGTCCTGTTGGCTTGTGAGTGAGCCAACAAGTTTGTTGACCTATTGGCTGGTGAGTGAGCCAACTAGTTTGCTGACCAGTTGGCAGGTGAGTGAGCTGACTAGGTAGCTGACCTGATGAAAAGTGAGTGAGCCCACTAGTTAGCTGACCAGATAGCTGAGTTGATAGCTGACTAGTTAGCTAAGTAACTAGCTGATTTGCTAGCTGACTTGACTAGCTAACTGACAAGAAAGCTGGCTACCTGACATAACAAACTAGCAAACACGCTAACTAACTCTCTAGCTTGCTGACTTAACTAGCCAGCTATCTGGATACTGGCTAACTGACTTAACTATCTAGCTGACTAGCTAGCTGTCTAGCTAGTTGACTTAACTAGCTAGCTAACTAGCAACCTGACTAGCTAGCTGACTTAACGAGCTAGCTGGATAGTTAGCTGACTTGCTAGCAGATTTAACTAGCTAGCTGGCTAGCTAGCTGGAGTATCTAGTTGACTAGCTTGCTGGCTGTCTAGTCAGCTAGCCAGGTGACTTAACTAGCCAGCAACCTGGTTGGCTAGACAGCTAGCCAGCTGGCTTAAGTAGTTATCTACCGGGTTGACTAGCTGGCTAGGCAGTTGGCTAGCTAGCTAGCGGGCTGGATACCTGGCTAGCAAGTTGGGATAAAAAGCCAGCCTTCTACCTGGAGAGTGGGACAGCCAGCTGGCTTAACTAGCCAGCCACCCTGCCATTCAGCCGGCTAGCCAGCCAGCTTAATTAGCTGGCCACCTATCCTATCAGCCTACTAACAAGTCGGTTTAACTTGCCAGCCACCTATCTTGACAGCTGGCTAACCAGCTGACTTAACTAGCTGATGTAACTAGATAGCCATCCTGCTAGCCAGCTGCCTTAACTAGTTAGTCACCTAGCTAACCAGCTGGACAGTCAGCTCACTTAACTCCCTGACTTAACTAACTAGCTATCCAGGTAACCAGCTGACTTAATTAGCTAGCTACCTACCTAGCCAGGTGGCTATCCAGCTGACTTAAATAGCTGACTTAACCAGCTAGCCAGCTGGCTAGCCAGCTGTCTTAATTAGCTTGCTACCTGGTTGGCTAGACAGCTAGCCAGCTCACTTAACTAGCTAGCTACCCAGCTGGCTAGCTGGCTAGGCAGCCGTTGTGCTGGCTAGCGGGCTGGCCAGCAGGCTAGCCAGCTGTCTTAAATAACCAGCCATCTGGCTGGACAGTGGGATAGAAAGCCAGCTTAATTAGCTACCCACCCTGCTGGTCAGCTGGTTAGCCAGCCAGCTTCATTAGCTGGCCACCTACCTGACCAGGCAGCTTACCAGTCGTCTTGACAGCCTCCTAGCTAGTCAGCTGGCTAGCCAGCTGACTTAACTAGCTGACTTAACTAGATAGCCGTCCAGCTAATCAGCTGGCTTAACTAGCTAGCCACCTAGCAAGCCAGCCAGCTAGCCAGCTCACTTAACTCACCGACTTTACTAGCAAGCCAGCCGGCTAGCCAGCTGACTTAATTAGCTAGCTACCTACCTAGCCAGGTGGCTAGCCAACTGACTTAACTACCTGACTTAATCAGCTAGCCAGCTGGCTTGCCAGTTGATTAACTAGCGAGATACCTAGCTAGCCAGTTGGCTTGCCACTTGAATTAACTAGCTGACTTATCCAGCTAGCCAGCTGGCTAGCCAGCTGACTCAACTATCTGACATAACTCATTTCCTAGCTGGCTAGCCTGCTGACTTAACTAGCTGACATCTCCAGCTAGCCAGGTGGCTAGCTGTTGGGAGCCAGCCATGGAGGCCCACTGAGCATTAGGGATCAGGAAGGGCCATTGACCCCGAGACCACTAGGATTCATTCAGGAGCTATTTGACCCCATTTCCTCCCCCTTCTACTCAGCACTAACCAGATTAAGCTCCTGTGAGCTCAACACATAAAAACTCTGAGAACAGGACTAACACAAGCTAACTTTAGAAGCTCATTGCTCCCATTCTTCCACAAACTGCAGTTTTGGCTTTCACACAGCTTATAATTCAAACTTGGGTCACATCTAAGAGCCTTAGTATTGGTCACAGGCTTCTGGGTCATGAGTTTAGGATTTATTGAAGGTGTAAATTGTAGAATATAGTTTTAGAAGACAGCCATTTTGTTGAAAGAATGTGGCTGGGTTACTTGCATGTAGCCCACTGTGAACTTTGGACAGGTTCACATTCCAAACATTCTGGGATGGGCCACTTTCGTTTTTAAAGTAAATACTTAAGCTTCTATAGAATCGTTTAACTTGGCATAAATCAATCAGCTTAGGATGAAAACGGTTTATAGAATATATCAGTCATGGATTAGGATATCCTTTGTTATGGGATTTTAAGATTGTCATATGAAAATGGTTTAAAGGCAATCATTGATTAAGTTTTCATGGATTAAGTTTTCTGGTGGGTGGGAGACGCCCCTCCCACATCTGACTTTGTGTATAAAAGTTCCTTTGTAATTCCCAATATCACACATCGCTTCTGCACTAGACTGGAGTCCAGACTCTTTCTTTCTCTATCTCTCTCTTCTTCCCCCCAAACGCCGACACCATCTCCACCTTTGGGGTACCCTGAACACGGCTGGAACTGGTCTCCAGCAGCTAGCAAGCTGACTTAACTAGCTAGCTACTGACATATACCGCTGGCTTGCCTGGTGAATTAACTACCTAGCTACCTAGCTCATCAGCTGGCTAGCGAGCTGACTTAATTAGTTGACTTAATTAGCTAGACAGCTGGCTAGCCAGCTGACTTAACTAGCTAGCTACATAACTAGACAACTGCAAAGCTGA
>NW_007256029.1:1674-2619 GCF_000164805.1 Carlito syrichta | reverse complement strand
TGGAATGGATGGAATGGAGAGGAATGGAATGGAATTGATTAAAATGGAAGTGATTCGAGAGGATTGGAATGGAATGTAAAAGAGTGGAATAGAAAGGCATGAAATGGAGTGGAATGGAAAGGAATGGAGAGTAATGCAAAGAATTGGAATGGAAAGGAATGGAATAGAATGGAAAGGAAAGAAATGGAAAGGAAGAGGAATGGAATGAAGTGGAATGGAATGGAATAAAATGCAGTGGAATGAAATGGAATGGAGAGGAATGGAATAGATTGGACAGAAATGGAGTTGAATGGAATGGAGAGGAATGGAATGGATTGGAATGCAGAGGAATGGAATGAAATGGACAGGAATGGAATGGAGAGGAAAGGATGGAATGAAGAGTAATGGAATGGAGAGAAATGGAATGGAATGGAATGGAGTAGAGAGGAATAGAATGGAAGGGGGAAAATAAAGGAGAGGATTGGAATGTAATAGAATGGAAAGAATGGATTATAGTTGAATGTAACAGAATGGAATGGAGTGAAATGGAGACGAATTGAACGGAATAAATGGAATTGAGAGGAATATAATATAATGGAGAGGATTGGAATGGAGTGGAATGGAATTGAGAGGAATGGAATGCAATCGAATGAAATGAAATGGAATGGAATGGAGTGGAATGGAATGGAAGGAATTGAGAGGAATGAAATGGAGAAGAAAGAAATGGAATGGAGTCGATGCAATGGAATTGAATGGAGAGGATTTCAATGGAATACAATAGAATAGAAAGGAATGGAAACGATAGGAATGGAAGGCAATGGAGAGGAATAGACTGGAGAGGAATGGAATGGCAAGGAATGGAATTAAATGGAAAGGAGTGAAACTGAATGGAATGGAATTGAATTGAATGGAGTGAAGAAGAATGGAAAAAAATCGTGAGAAATGAAATGGAATGGAAGGAAATGG
>NW_007256029.1:0-637 GCF_000164805.1 Carlito syrichta | reverse complement strand
GAATGGATTGGAGAGGAATGGAATGGACTAGAGAGGAATGGATTGGAAAGGAGTGGAATGGAATGGAATGAAATGTCGAGGAATGGAAAGGAATGGAATGGAATGGAGACGAATGGAATGGAATGGAAGGGCATGAAATAGCATGGAATGGAATGGAGGGAGAGGAACGGAATGAAATGGATAGGAATTAAATGGAATGGAAAGGAATCGAATGAAGAGAAATTGCAAAGAATCGACAGGAATGGAATTGAATGGAATGGAATGGAGAGGAATTGAATGGAGAAGAAAAGAATGGAATGGAATGGTTTGGAATGAAATGGAGAGGTATGGAATGGAGAGAAAAGGAATGAAATGGAATGGAATGGAGACAAATGGTTTGTAAATGACGGGACTGGAAGGGATCAGAATGGAATGAAATGGGGAGGAATGGAATGGAGTGGAATGGAATGGAATGGTGTGGAATGAAATGGAATGGATTTAATGGAATGAAATGAAGTAGAATGGAATGGAATTGATTGGGTAGGAATGGAATAGAATGGAATGGAACAGAGAGGAATGGAATGGAATGGAAAGGAGGGGAATGGAATGGAGAGGATTGGAATGTAATGGATGGAGTGAAATGCATTACAGTGGAATG
>NW_007256028.1:1998-2621 GCF_000164805.1 Carlito syrichta | reverse complement strand
TGTAGAGGAATGGAATAAATTGTAGTGAAATCAAATTGAAGGTAGAGGAATGAAAAGGAATAGAATGGAGTTAAATGGAAAGAATGCAATGGAATACAGGAATGGAATGGAATGGAATGTGGAGGAATGGAATAGAGAGGAATGGTATGGAGTGGAATTGTTTAAATTTTAATGGAATGGAATAGAATCAAATGGAGAGGAATGGATTGGAATTGTATGGAGTGGGATTGTTTAAAATTTAATGGAATGGAATAGAATCAAATGGAGAGGAATGGATTGGAATGGAGGGGATAAAATGGAATGGAGAGGAATGAAATGGAGTTTTATTAAATGAATGTAATGGAATAAATCACAGTGAAATGGAATTGAGAGGAATGGACTGGAGTGAAATGAAGAGGAATGGAATGGATAGGAATGGAATGGAGAGAAATGGAATTTAGTGGAATGGAATTGAATGGAGAGGAACAGAATGGAATGGAAAGGAATGATATTGAGAGGAATGGAATGAAATTGAAAGGTACGGAAAGGAGTGGACGGTACTGGAATGTAATATAAAGTAATGTAATGAAATGGAGATGAATGCAATGGAGAGGAATAGATTGGAAAGGCATACAATGGAATAG
>NW_007256028.1:0-336 GCF_000164805.1 Carlito syrichta | reverse complement strand
AGAGGAATTGGATGGAATGGAAAGAATGCAATGAAATACAGGAATAGAATGGAATGGTGATGAATGGATTGGAGAGGAATAAAACGGAGTGGAATGGATTGGAATTCAATGAAATGGTAAGGAATCGAATGAAGAGGAAGGGATTGGTATTGCGTGGAATAAAATGCAATGGAGAAGAATGAAATGGAGATGAATTAAATGGAATGAATTAAATACACTGAAATGGAATGGAGTGAAATGAAGATGAATGGAAAGGAAAAGAATGGAATGGAATGGAATAGAATGGAATGGATTGGAGAGGAATAGAATGGAAAGAAATGGAAGGGAGAGAAATGG
>NW_007256027.1:1428-20394 GCF_000164805.1 Carlito syrichta | reverse complement strand
TCAAGTGTTCTGGTGAACTCTCTTAGTGATTCATATGGCAGCAGGCATGAAGGTTAACCATCATGGTCTGTGATTGTGATTTTCTGAAGCTTAAAGACATTGGGTTCAGCTTACTTGGGAAAGAGCAGTTTTACTTTTTCGTTAAACTAGAAAATTTCAAGATCTAGTTTATGGATAAATGGCAAGACCTCAAAGATAATGAACAGTACTAGAATTTTGTAATGGGTGCACTATACTTTTCTATTAAAATACAATCTTTTTAAATAGTTGCTCCTATTTTTACCAAAAATAATTAGTGTTGGATTTTTTTTTTTGCAAAATAAGTGCAGTTTTATTCAACCTGACCTAACAAAAGTATAACAAGAATAGTAAATCTATGTATATCTTAATATATGATATTTTAATCAGACATTTGTTAATATCCAAGGGGCTTTACTAATTTTGTATCAGTCACCCCTAGTCCTTTAAAAAAAAACTATCTAGAGATGAGAAATCTCATATTAGATCTTTAAAAATCTCTCTAGGCTAAGAAGCCAAGGACTTGCAAAATTGTGTTCCAGTACAAGGAGAATAGATTCTTATTGAGCCTATGAAAATACTTATATTGCTATGAAAAATAAGAATACTTAATAAGCATTTCCAGACTCTCAAGTAATCAGTAGGGAGAAAATGATAAATGTTCCATTTTTGTTCACAAAAGTATATTTTATCAAATTGCTGTATGTCATAGACAGCTTAAGAGAAAAAAGAAAATGACTTCCTTACATCTGAAAAGCAAGACATCAAAGAACCAGCAAGTTTCAAACAAGTCATATACAAAAGTATGATTATTCTCATCAATTAACTCAGTCTCGTGTAATGAATGTTTGTTTTGTTTGGTATTGGGTTAGCAGTTTTACAAACCAATTAGTTCTCCACTATAGTTCTGGAAATTTTTACCTAATACAATAGTATGATCATAAAGAAACCAGAAACCTGTACTTGTCAGAGTCTTTTTGCAATTTTGTATCATGAAACTGTCAAAGAAATTAGGTTATTTTGGTGACATCTAACATTTTATGATTATAATTAGAATGATAACTAATAATATTATAGTAGAATACATTATATTTTTAGAAATGTCATATAATTTTGAAGCATTTCTCTTAATAACATATATCCATATAAATGTAACCTAAGTTTCTGTGTCTGACAATGCTTCTCATGCATTTTAACATGTCAAATAAGCTTAATTAGTGTCACATCTCTCTTTTTAAAGGAGAAAATATAAATCCTTTTAAGATATTCCAGGTACTCTTCTGAAAACTCCCAAAGTTAATTGGAGGCCAGAAACACTTAATTAATTTATGTATTTATTTATTGAGTCAGGGTCCCACTCCGTCACCCAGGCTTGAGTGCAGTGGCACGATCATGGCTCACTGCAGCCCCAACCTCCTGGACTGAGGTAATCCTTCCACCTCAGCCTCCCAAGTAGGTGGTACTACAAGTGTGCACCACCACGCCCAGCTGATTTTCTTATTTTTTGTAAAGAAAAGGTCTAAAGGCCCAAACTTTACCTGTATGATGTCCACTTGTATACCTAATCTGAATTGTACGCTACAGCTTTAAAATAAAATATTTTTTCAAAAAAAAGAAAGGGTGTATTGCTGTGTTGCCCAGGTGGGTCTTGAACTCTTGAGCTCAAGCAGTCTTCCTGCCTCAGAATCCCAAAGTGTGGGATTACAGGCATGAGTTACCATACCCAGCCGAAAAGGACTTAATTCAGAATTTGTTTGGTGGAAGCTGTCAAAAATACGAAATGGTTTAAAACACTTGAGTAAATAAGATCACAGGCCACTGTGAGGCTATACCAACATGAGAAAAGATTTTAAAGGCAAATACCAAAAATTACCTAGTTGAAAAAAGAAACAGCTTTTTTAGTGTTGAAAAGGCTCTGTTTTCTTAAATCATCAAAGACCTAATAAAAAAAAACAACATGAAGCATAAGAAATTATTCTTATAAAACACAAAATCATTGGTTTTTAGGTCAACTATTTAAAGGGTTCAAAAAAATCCTTTCATAATCAAGAGCAGACCAACACTCCAAGAACACATTGTCCTTTTAATGGAGAGAAAACCAAATTCTAACTTTGCATCAGTACATTAAGCTCGTTTTTTTAAGACATAAATAAAATCATTCTAATATTAGTAATATTACCACACATAAAATTCCTTTTCTCAGATTATCTACTACTTTCTATATTCAGTTTTTTTCTTACTCATTTTCTTCTTTCTTATGCTGGAACAATCAATCATCTTGCTTTAAGACAAAATGAAAACATGCACTTTATTAGATTTTATTAGACTTCTTATTAAAAAAACACATCCTACTTTATATAGTTTTCATAAATGGTTTTCTTTCATCTTTATTATTTCTAGTAGTTTTAATTATGCAAATATGAATTACAATTCTTCATCCTTAGCAAATTTAATATTTACAGTAAATTGGGACATATATGATATCATAATTATTCAGTGGCATACGCGTTCTCATAGCAAAGAATACACTCACCAGCAGACCCAAATAACTAGTTCGTTTATGATAAGAAGCCAAAAATACTTAAACTTAAACTTCTGTTCAGGGGTAAATGTTTTAGTAATTTGTCCTATTTGGGCATGCTTTAAATATTTAATAAATATTTACATTTAATTTAACTTAGTATAATTTTAGTGTTTCAAGTTTTCAAAAATATTTTGGAAACTTTTTTGGAGGGCATATTATAACATTGAACAAACTACTTAGCATAACAGGTAGTTTCCTTGTTGACAAATTTTGTAACAGATAATAAGCTTATTTGACTATTATAACTAGTTAGAGTATCCATTTCCTAAATCATCGATATTCTTATTTATTAAAGATTATTCACGCCATGTGAATGTGAAAACCATTTGAGTTTGTTCCTTTTCTGAGAAAATTATTTTTTTATGTAAGCACTTAATTTTCTTTAGGCAAAGAAAATAGAGCTCTTTTAATATTATATCTAATAATACTATTCAGAGGTAGAACATATAATATATAAATAATATATATATGTATAGACATATATAACAATACAGACAGATACAGAGATTCCTGGCTTCTGTTCTGAAATTATAGCCCTGTGCCAGGTACAATAACATAAAACTCAGTAGTTTGATCCAAATTGCGTTCTTGGCAGTTAAAGTTACCTGTTCAGATGATTAATGTCTTTTATTAATATATGTGGAAAGGACTTTTAAGATTTTACATTTGCCCATTCATTACTATAATGTTCCTCTTTTTTTTTCCTTGTGATGAGTCATTGCCCTGAAGACTGGATTTTAAAGATTTAGACATCTCTAAGGCAGAGAGAAAGGATGTTAAGTTTTTTCCAAGTAAGAAACCTTTGGGGCATATTTGCCTGTTATCAGGAGTCAACCTTATTGAGACTGTCAACTATATTTAGATAAGTGACTTAAGAGACTGTCTATTGATGGTCAGTCTTTCTTTCTTTTTAGCCTCAGGACATTTTTTTTCATAATAGCTTACAGTTGTGTGCAAGACCAAGATTTGAATTTAATTGTTGCTGATACTCCTGGATCATTTGAGGACCTAATTTTTAAAGAAAGTTTGTTTTCAGAATATTCATATGGGAAAGACAAGAAGTCAAAGCAGTTAATAGATTCAAAATAATTTTTAATAGTACATTGTAGAGATTCTTTAGAAAGGCTATGTTTTTGAGCCAATCTGTCCAAACCAATCTGTATATCCTAATCAAAAAAGATATCTCATTGTTAAATAGACATTCAGGATTCCTTTCTTTCTAACATACCCATAGATGAATAATTTCATCTAGAATAAACTTCCCCTTATTGACCACTGTTAACTGTGAGTTATCTTCCTGAGGTGCACCCATTTCTCTAAAAAGGCACAGGTCCTGGGTCTATAGTTTCTGAACATATATTAGCTAGAGTTCTAGATGGAGACCTCTCAGACTCATTAGTTGTGACAAATCCATGTATCCTGTATTTCTACAATTTTACTTATCTGAAGTCTCCCAGTAGGCCCAGACCAGTTCCTGTGAAATACCTAGTTTGACCTCTGGATCCCGATCTGGATTCCAGGTCAAACCTGGAAGCAAGTACACTATATTGGTCCTAGTCCTGTCCTTGGCAGACCCAGTCTGACCTCCAGAACAAAAGTTGCTCAAAGTGTTAGAGAGCCCGAGGAACTTACCCTGCAAACATGCATCCAGAGAGCAGTGAACACAATACATCTAACAGGTACCCATGCCTGGATACTTGCTGCTCCTGGGATTGTTGGGTGTCTCTTTCAGATCTCATTTCTGACACCAAACTGTTAAACAGGTAACAGAGGCACAGTAAAATTTTAAAGAATTTATTTGAGCCAACAGCAGCTCTTGAATTGGACAGCTCCAAGCCAGAAGCAGATGAGGGACTATAAGGAAGAGGCTTTTATAGGGTGAACACAGTAGTAAAACAAAGAAAATTTGATTGATTGCAGTAATACAGTCACCTTATTTGGTCTATCTTATTAGAAAGTCCCTGGTTTTATAATTTTAAGTTTGTTGGCTACTGCCAATGGGTTGAGCTTATGTCCTGTTTTTCTTTAATAGAGACATTTGCAAGAAATAGCTCAAGTTATGTTTCACTTATGCTTATAAATCAAGCAAGGTTGAGGTAGCTTATGAGGCGTAATTGATTTTGTCTGCACAGGGATTTTTCAGGCCTTATCTCCATTTTTTAAAAAGTTGCTTTAACAAGTTTAAGCCACCTATGGTGATAACCAAAATTAGTGACCAAGGCAAGGATCTCAATCAAAATGTTTATTAAGCCATTTTTCAGGGTTGCATCTTGGAAAAACTCAAACCACAGACACATCTGTGGCTGGTTTTCAGGAGGTTTAGTATTTACATATCTCTTTAAATGTGAACATACAGAGAGAAAGAGGGAGTGAGGAAGAGGTAGATGGTAGGGCAAATGGTTATGTTCTTATGAGACTTTAGTTAATGCCTAATAAACCTACATTTTACATAAAATATTGCATCAATATTTGAAGAAAAAAGGTGGTATAGGAAGAATTAATTATGCAGATGTTTCTGGGTAAGTCTCATCTTGCCTGTGTTCTGCACTTGGGATGATGTTTGTAATCGACATTATCATTGTAGAATCAAACAGGCTCTAGTTTTAGGAGTTAGACTTTGATTGGAGACCTAAAGCCACAACAGGTATGTCTCTGCTTAAAGGAGGTCAGCAAGAAGGTTGCTCATGAATGATCTGTGGTGGCAGTCCTTTGTAGACGCCTGAGGCCTTTTGCTTTTCCACCTGGGTCTGGCTAATGCATATTGCTTGCAACAGCTGTTGGTTTGGCAGAGGGTGTTGAATGACTCAGCCTCCAGGCTTCACTTTCCTTTTGGCATAAGGAGTTTAGGGGTCCTGAGAGCTTTTAAATCTTCTTTTACACTGGGGCTAAGAACTTCTGTTAGTTTACCAACCCTTCTGTGAAATTAGCATTTTCTCTTATTTTCTTTTTTACTTTTGCTTATTTTATTATAGAGATGTGGGTACAAGTCAGGATTAGGTATATAAGTAATGTATGTGCAGGTGAAGTTGGGGCCTCCAACTGGTCCTCATTCCCCCTGGTTTAGGATCCGGTGCCCTTTGTGTTGCTGTGTGCCCCCCCCCATCCTCTAGCAGTGTCCAACTTCCGATCCCTCCCTTGTGCTATTGTGAGTAATGTTCAGGTTCCACTTATGAGTGAGAACATGTGGAATTTTTCTTTGTTCCTGTGATAGATCACTGAGAATGATTGTCTCCAGTTCCATCCAATTTGCTGAGAAGTCCATGATTTTGTCCTTCTTTATGACTGCATAATATTCCCTTGTGAGTATGTACTGCATTTTTAATCCAGTCTACTGCTGATGGACACTTTTGCACAGCAAAAAAAACCATCAAGCCATCAAGAGAGAGGGAGACAGCCCACAGAATGGGAAAAAATACTTGCTAACTGTGTATCTGACAAAAGCATTACATCCTGGATCTGCAAGGAACACAAAAGAGCTGAAAGGAATAAAATAAACAACCCTATTAAAAAATGGGCAGAGGACATGAATAGACATTTCTCAAAAGAAGATACACGAACAGCCAACAGAAATTAACATTTTCTTTTTTCTGACCTGCATTGATGTCTTTGAAGTTCTGGGGCAGTGCCTTGTGCTCTTCTCCTAAGATTCGAAGTTTCTTCCTTGTTCCACTGGCCATAGCCTCCCTTGTCATGCCCCTAGCAGAGACCACACCATTCTCTGCCTTTCTGTGTGTAAACATGGACTGGGCACAGGCAGCTATGGTCTATCTGGAAGTAGGGGCTCTGCTGTGCCAGGCTTTCAGTGCTATGTCCAGAGCACATTCTGATATCTGTAGTTATTTAAATGTCATGAAGTTGGTAGTGCTTCTGACGCTCCTAATTAACAGTTAATTCCAAGGCAACATTTCTCCCATCCCAGGTTATTATTAATAGAGCTTTCCAAATGATCTGTAACTTACCTGCAGCTTCTCCTTCCCAGTGGAAAGGGCTGGACAGGCCAGTTTGAGGGGACACTGAGTGTAAGGCTGGTCACTTGGCCTGCCCCCCCACCCCAGAGCCCCAGGAGATGGGTGGTGACAGGGCAGTGAGGGTTCTCCCTACAGCTGCGCACAGAGGAGCTGGACCATCCCACCCCCCTCCTCCCCACACACACAAGCGCTGACTCCTGACACCAAAATGTGCATGAGAGCTGTGAGGAAGGAGAGAGAGTATTTAACCTGGAGCTTAGGTTGGTTTTGCCCTGGACTTGAAGAATGGTGGACTTTGGGTATGCAGCAAGGTGGAAGAAGCGTGTGTCAGGCCTAAGCTCAACTGCAGGGAGGAGGAGGAGACAGGGTGGGGAACACGGGCGTCAGCAAATGGCTTGGAGGGGGAGAGTGAATGAGCACATCCTTGAGACTCCTGGGAAGTGGGGTATGGGCGTCAGCTGTGTTTCAGGAAGATTCGTGGAGCGGGCACTTCTGGGAAGAGCTGAGATATTCCTGGAAATGAAGACTCTCACCAGGCAAGTAGCATTCCAGGTGAGAGAGGAAGATGCTGTTGTGGAAAAGGATGGAAAGAGAAACTTCCAGGAGCCACTTCCACAGATCAGTGGGGCCAGAATCAGACTGCAGGGAAGGACACAGGTGGCTAGACAGTGTTACACACTCCTCTCCAGAAATTCCATAGAGAAAGAAGGAAACAGGTTCAGAGTTGAGGAAAAGCACCTTAAATGGAGCCTGCTAGAGGCTGCTGGAAAGTGAGATTGAGTGAGGAGACAAAGGAGAGAGGTAGGGTTGAGTGTACAGAGGCTTTCACTTGGAAAGGAGGAGACTTTACCTGCCAGACTTCTGTCATTTGGGAGGTAGACGGCAAGTCATGTGTGCCGAGGGCCTGGGCCATGGGGAGGCTGATGCAGGCTCGCAGGCCAGGGGAGGATGGAGCCTGGTGAGGTCCTAAGAGCCAGTGCCCAGGGCACAGACGGTGCGAACATGTCAGAAGCCTGATGGCCGCCCCAACCCAGCCTCCTCCATTCTGCATACCCTGAGCAGAACTCTCTGACTAAACTGGGCTGAAGGCACCGTGGTGTGTCCCACAAAGGGCCACAGGCAGCAGGAGCCTGAAAGAGAGCTCGGTATCAGGGTGTCGTCACCTGGGTCAGGCTCTGCTGTGCTGTATGTGTGGGAGGTTTGCCATGGCACTGTATGTGTGTGCTCTGGGATGACCCAGAAAGTGACTCAAGTCTGGATCATAAATCTATGAAGGGTTGACCTTGGCATGGCATGGCAGTATTCCATGATTTGATCCTCAAACACTCATCTCTCTGAGGCAGGTCTTACCCCAGTTCTGGACCCCTGCAGCCCTAGTAACGTCCTGAGCTGTGGCAGGTGTTGGAGCAAAGGTTTTTTTTTTCTTTTATTTTTTATTTTTTAGTCGGAAACTCACTCTGTTGGAGTGCAGTAGCATGCTCACGGCCACTGCAGCCTTGACCTGCTGGGCTCAGGTGATCCTTTGCCTTAACCTTCCAAGTAGCTAGAACCACAGGAACCACCATGTCCAGCTAATTTTTTTTTTATTTTTTGTAGAGACGAGGTCTTGTCAAGTTGCCCAGGCTGGTCCTGAAGCCCTGGGCTCAGGCAGTCCTCTCACCTCTGCCTTCCAGAGTGCTGGGATTACAGGCATGAGCCACCGCACCCAGCAGAGCAAAGGTTTTGAGAATGTATAGTGTGTAAAGAAACTGGCTTTCTATGAAGATAATAACATCTTGGCTAGTGACAGGCTCATACATTTTGTAGACAATTATTTAGCACACTCATCAGTGTCCTTGAACTGATGCCATTTAATGAAACTTTGATCCTTACACGGTATTTACTGTGTCTGCCATCTGTGTGAAGTGGAGGGCCCCCTGAGAGCCCTGCAGGTGTGGGAGAGGCTGCAGCCTTCAAGGTGTTTGCATAATTCCTACTCTTTAGGCAGCGATGGCTGGGCAGAGATCCCAGCCATATGCATGAGATTGACTCAGGCTCAGTTTGGAGCATATTTTAATGCCTGGGTTTTATTGAATTCAGCATATTCTTTAAAATACATAGGTTCTATCTGCATCTCTACATGTTACTTTGAAAAATTCTTTTGTTCACTTCACAGCTTTGATTATTTGTGGGTTTTATGTTTGTTCAGATCCCAGAATCTAGCTCCCACCTGTGGAATCCACCCAGGCCCCCACCGCAAAAATCAAACTGCCACTTCTGATTCCAAATTCAGATATGCCCCCATTTCCAAGGGCCATCTAGTGGCAGTGTTCCAGGAGATGGTATTTCCTGACTCCTAGTTTGTCATTTGCCTCCAGGCTATTGAGGGTGGGATTACTGCAGCACACTAAATTAGACAGAATACCAAGAGGTCTGTAAAATATTCACTGCAGCATTCTAAGCACAGGTGAGACCCAGCACTGTGGTGAGGACTCGGTTCCTCCTGTGTAGTCCTGTTTAGCTGTTTCTCTTAGGAACCAAGTGTGAACTCTTACCAGCCAGAGGCATACTGAAGAGCCGATCTCAAAGTTGAGGCTGTGT
The DNA here is from genome assembly GCF_000164805.1 of Carlito syrichta. Lineage (NCBI taxonomy): Eukaryota > Metazoa > Chordata > Mammalia > Primates > Tarsiidae > Carlito > Carlito syrichta. The sequence goes on along the minus strand of NW_007256027.1, from coordinate 11,244 downwards.
GATGTGGCTAAGCTTCAGTCATCCTTTCTTGCAGGAAAAACTCTTGACAAGGAGCCCTGGACCATGGCAGGTGACCCTGTCCGTAGTGCAGTGCATGAGAGTGTAGTAGAAGCTCAATAAACATTTGTTGAAGAAACGAATGCTGGCTACTGCCAATTATAAGCAGCTTATCTAAAAGCTGTGTGAGATCACGAAGGGCAGCTGATTGGTGGACAAGTGTATTGCTTGGCTTCTGTCTCTGTGGACAATGAGGTTGTCATCACACCCTGAGTTCATTCTATCAGATCATCTTTCCAGTCAGTCCATCTGCTCTCAGCTGCAGCTCACACCCTTCCCAGTGTGTGGTCATCTCACCCTACACTGATCGTCTCTTGAGAAGAACACGTTCTCATTTTTGTGCTCTGTGCATTCCAGAGCATATTCTTTTAATTGGTTTTGACAGGTTATTGCTTTGGGTATTTCCCTCAAAAGGCTCTTTCCTCTCTGCTTCTGCCAAAAGCAATTATTGTCATCATTCCTAATTGCAGCATTTCTAAAACGGTACTTGGCACCCTATCCAGCTTAGTGAATGCAAAGATGAGCTTTCCTTATCTCACTGGCAAATATTTTAAGAGCAAATGATGTAAACATGCATCCTCAGAACAAAACGAAAGACGGAATCCTTCATTTTGTAGAATTTGTGTAATCACTGTGTTCAGAATAACAGGGATTCTGTAGGACTGAGAGTAACAGGACATTTTGTGGTTGGATACTTGAGCAGGCAGCATTCAAAGATGTCACTGACTCCAGGAGCCTGGCATGTGGGCCCGTGTTTCAGAATCTCCAGATACAGCTGAAGCTTTATTTACTAGAGTCCTCAAGTTCAGTTCCACAGGGCTGTGAAATCTGGACCTAGGAGGCATCACGTCCATCTTCCTGCATGGTTTGATCATCTTCACTCTGGAGCTGTGTTTACAATAAACAAGAAGGCAGGAAAGTCCTAGAATGCAGCTTCTAGAACGTTGAGGTTCTCTGCATGGTGGCTTCCTGATGGGGTGGGCAGGACACAAGTAGCTCTTCCGGGGATAGCATCCCCCTCTCAACCACAAGTACCCTGAGCTCAGAGACAGACACCATGGGGCTTCTTGGTCTGTGGGTTCAGCTAGGCGGCCAGGAAACGATGGCCCCAGGTGTCCAGGCTGACAGCAGGTATCCAAGAATGGCATTCACTTGAAAGTTCTCTGAGCAAAAAGTCAATGACAGAGACAGAAATATTGCTAAATTGCAGCCATTCATAACTGCACCTGTCCCTCGGCTCCAGAGAGCAGAACTAGGCCTGAGGGTAGAAATGACAGGTAGCCAGATTTGGGCCCTGGGACATAAGGGAAAATGTTTCTGGTGAACCGAGGCATCTGAGGTGGAGAGCTACTGCAGGAGGTATGGAAGTCCCAAGCCTGAGAATAATCGGAGGCCTGGGCTGCCTGGATCAGCTCTGTGTTCTTTCCAGTCCAGGGCATCCACTGGTCCAGTCTAAACTGAGGAAAGAGCCTTAGTCTCTCCTGTGTCTTCTTCACCCAGGGACCCTGCAGACGGGGCAAGGGCATCCAGTTTGTGAACACATTGCAGTGCAGACAGCATCCTCCCTTGTGAGCATGGATGTGGGATTGACTTTGTGAGGCCACTACGTAGGAGATGACTTTTCTGGGATGATCCAGGACAAATGGCCATAGCTTACAGAGGACAAAGCACTTTAAAAAAATAATAATTTAAGTTCCTCCAGGTATATTCCCAATAGGGGAATTGCTGGGTCATATGGAAGGACAATTTCTAGTTCTTTCAGAAATCTCCAGACTGTTTTCCAAAGAGGTTGTACAAGTTTGCATTTCCACCAGCAGTGTAGAAGCATTCCTTTTTCTCCACATCCTTGCCAGCATCTGTTGTTGTTTGTCTTATTAATGTTGGCCATTCTTACAGGGGTTAGGTGGTATCTTAATGTGCTTTTGATTTTCATTTCTCTGATGATGAGTGAGGCTGAGCACTTTTTCATGTTTCTGTTGGCTGCCCATATATTTTCTTTTGAGAAGTGTCTATTCATGTCTTTTGCCCACTGCACACGTATGTTTGTTGCAGCTATATTCACAATAGCAAAAACATGAAATCAACCATGTTGCCCATTGCAGCTGGACTGGATAAAAAATGTGGTACATATACACAATGGAATATTATGCAGCCATAAAGAAGGACAAATATATGGACTTTGCAGCAAATTGGATGGACTTGGAGTCTATCATACTCAATGATTTATCACAGAAACAAAGAACTGAGTTCTGTGTGTTCTTACTCATAAGGTGAACTTGAGCAATGATAATGCTATAAGAAAGTGATTGGCAGTAGTGGAAAACTGTCAGGGGAGCGGGGGTAGGACTGGCAGTTGAGGGAAACTGCTAGGGGAGGGAGGGTGGGGCATGCCTCATTAACAAGGGTACCTGCATGATCAATGTTTGTATACCTAACCCTGAATTGTACCCCACATCATTATAATAAATAAATAAATTTTAAAAATAAAAATTTCCTCAACTCAACTGGTGAGTCATTGCATCAAACTTTTAGTCCTTTACATTGATATTAGGCATAGAGGATCAAAGACTTGGATGAACAAAGTGAAGATAATTCGTTTTTCTTAGAAAACTAATTGCATCCAGTGCCCAATGCCTTCCTAAGCTATGGTGTGGCCATGTGCTCTTTGAGCTATGACCAGGCCGTGTTTCCTGGCTTTGGTCCCCTTCCCTACCTTGGGGAGGTGAATCTACTCTTTCTTTCTCTCTCTCTCTCTTTCCAATTCACTTTTAGAATAAACTATATTTTCCTATTAGAAAAAAAAAACTAATTGCATCCAAATTTCAGAGCTCCTTGTTCAGTAGTGGTCTTACAGGAGAAGATAGAGGCTAAACACGTGTGCCCTGCACCTGAATGTAGCCCTATATTTTCTTATTAGTGGCAGGAACTCAGAAATATCATCAACACCATCCAGACCCCCCACACACCCTCACAGTGGCAAGTGGCATGGTGAGAAAGTCCACTCTGCTTTGCTGAGCCTGCTTTTATCTGGTTCCATCTCTTCCTGAGAGAATAAATGAGTCACAAGGGAGCGGCAGCTCAGGAGACAGTTTCAAGGCCCCTAAAGATAGATTCCCGTTGGAGCACACTTTCCCTCAAAGGCCTCACCTCTGTCCCCAATCAGGTACTGCCACTGTCCTATTGTATGATCTTTGCTGTGTGACCTCGTGTCCCCTGTGGGAAGTGACTGGGCCGGCTCTCCAGAACCCCCTTGGGGTGCCTCACTCCCACCCGAGAGTCCAGGACTCTGAGTCCCCTGCTCCTCCAGGGTCAGACAGGCCTCTGCAGGTGAGGGAATTCCTGGTTCTCTTTCACCATCTTAATGAACCGCTTTCTAACAGTGAGTCTGGCTTCTTTCCAAATATTTTGAAAATCGGCATGATCACAACGTTGAAAGGGGGTGTAAAATACCCTCATGTACCACTGCCTGGATTCAACAGCATTTTGCCACATTCACTCAGAGTTGGTATGTGGGAGGGTAGGCGGCAGCCTCCAGCAAGGAGGCCCCTGAGCTGACCACCCAAGCACCCCAAAGCCTGTCAGCTCTGAGCCCCACATGCCCAGAGGCAGCTGCAGCAGACCCAAGGGCATCTCCGGTCCTCTCCTTTGGCCCCTCATGACACTGCCCTGGAAGTGGATGGGGAGACGGCTCCCCTGCCCCAGGCAGGCTGTACAGGACATATTTTGGGGAAGTACATCAGTGAAGGTGCAAACCAGCAACCCTAAGTGGTCCATGACACTGAAGCCTGAGTCTCCTAAAAATGAGCGCATCTTTAATAGGCAAGTTCACTACCTTACCATCCCACATTCTGGATCTGTCTTAATGTTTGCTTTTGGTGTGAATCCTTCTTTGTTCTCTACATTTCCTTTGAACTAGAATTTGTAGCTAAAGGCTTTATGAGAGTCAGGTTCAACACTTTAGGGAACACTTTTGGAGATACTTTGTGTCTCCCAGCACAGGACACCGCTGCCCACCACACCTGTGACGTTCTGCTTTGCTGCCTGGTCATTTGCTTAAAAAGTGACCTCCAGAGCTCTGTGTATAGAAGTTAATCATTTTCTCTTTACAGTTGGCCTGTCATCTGTGGGGTTGCTAGCATCATGTAAATTCTAGTTCAGCAATCTTTCAGGTCTTGGTTTTGGTATCCGTTGCTGACTTCTGCCTCAGACAGCTGTCTTTGAAGGTGAAAACACATTGGCTTCTTGAATACTAATCATTCTTCACATACTTCTTAATTAGCATTCTCAGCAAAAAAGGAATTTTCCTCATCAACTGGGAAAGAACTACAATTCCTTTAAAAAGTCCAAGTGTCTTGACCCCTACTGAGTACTTAATAACTAGATAGCCCAGCACACAATTATTTCATTGTCATTTGTGTATATGATAAATAGAGTGGCTATTGAGGGTTTATAAATGGGGAATTTAGCTGCGTTATGGTCATACTGGGAATAGTGTGCAGCCATTAAAAATGATGGTCTTCTACATAAATAACATGAAAATATGAGTGATATGTTAAGTGAGAAAGCAAGTAAGATGTCAATATGTATAATATTCTACTCTGCATATGTAGCACCTGTGTGTAGTGTGCTTGTGTGTATAAGCGTGTGCACATCAAAATGGACTCACAGTGTCTCCAACTCATCATAGCCCTCAGTGAGCAGATCTGCTTTCCCAGCAAGGACCCGATGCCTGTGTGGACCCAAGAGTGGTGTCCTGAGAGTTACCTCTGTCCTTGGAACACCAGATCACTTTCGCTTCCCTGTGGAGGGAGAGTCCCCCAACTGAGTAGGAGGGACCCACAGGGAAGCCTCCACTGGGGGAGCTGGAATTAGAGATTAAGGCTGGCCACTTGGGTGCAGCCACTGAGAGCCACTTGTTCAAGGAGAGAACCGTCTGGGGCTGTTTGAATTTTTCCCAGCAGGACAGGGAAGAAGAAGGAATCATGGTGACAACCTGGAGAGAAACCCGCTGGTCTATGGGAGAGCAGGTGGCAGCCTCCAACAAGGGGGCCCCCTGAGCCCACAGGTCAGCTCTGAGTCCCACATACCCAGAGGCAGCTGCGATAGACCCAAGGGCATCTCCTGCCTTCTCCTCTAGCCCCTCCTGCCCCTGCCTTAGAAGTGGGAGGGGAAATGCCCCCCTGCCCTATGCAGGATTCCAGCCCAAAGTTTAAGTCCAAGCTTAAACTTCAAAGTTCAGAGATGGACATACTATGTAAGGAAATCAAACCACACCTTAGATTAGAGTGGTTAGAAAACTCATTTTCTAAGAGCGGCCAGAAATACCTATGGAGCAGGTGGGAAGGGACATGGCTCTTTTAGCTTCTTAACCAGCGTGAACACATTGCAGTGGGACATAGCAAGCCTCGCATCCACACCTGCATCCACCTGGGCTGTAAGCTACACAAGTGGCATTAATGTGGGAGCCTCCACTCTCTTCCACATATGCTATGTAGTGTTGGAATGTGTCTCCAGTGGACAGATATGACTTTTTTAATTTAAAAATTCATACCTGAAAAACAAGTACAGAATTTTAAAGACAGATTTAAATGAGACATTTTTATTGCCACCTTCGACACTGAAAAGTTCTAGGCTATTTCCTGTAAAGGAATCATGATGGCATGGCACAGTGGGAATACTGATATGAGGGGAGTTGGCAGTGACTTCTGGTCTGTTCTGAGGGTTTGGTGACCGTGGGCAAGTTGCTGAGCTCCATAGGCAGTCCCCTTCTCCATAAGGGTGCTCACCAGGTGGGTTTGAAAGTTCCTTCCCACTCTGCTTCTTTTCTAGTGATGCTGTCTCATGGCTAACTCTCTCAACCAGTCATTCTTTCCTACTTTCTCTTTCTTCCTGGCAGAGGCTGCTACTTATTTTAAGGAACTGATGAAGAGAATGAAAATACAGTGAGGAAAACATGTTATTCCTTTTTTTTTTAAGTGTTTTTTCTATTCAAGGATGTTCCTTAATGAGTCTGGCCTGAACCTCCCAGACCACAGGCATGGCTGGGTGGCAAACCATCTCCCTGTCCTTGCCTGCACCCATCTGGATGGGCCTTGTGGACCTGCAGTGGCAGAGTGGCTCTCCCAGGAGTGCAGGAGCCACCCTTACAGAGGGCCAGGGCTCTTGGTATGGAGACAGTCACATTGTTTAAAAGTCCATGGGGGCCAGGCGTGGTGGCCTCACACCTATAATCCCAGCGCTTTGGGAGGCCAAAATGAGAGGATTGCCTGATCCCACAGGTTCTAGACCAGCTCGGCAACTTGACAAGACCTCATCTCTATAATAAATCAAAAAAATAGCTGAGCATGGTGTCACGTGACTGTAGTTCCAGCTCCCTGGAAGGCTGAGGTGGAAGGATCAACTGAGCCCAGCAGGTCAAGGCTGCAGTGGCCATGAACATGCCACAGCACTCCAGCCTGGGTGACAGAGTAAGACTCTGACTCAAAAATTAAAAATAAAAAAATAATGCCCGGGACTTGAGTTCAAGACCAGCCTAGGCAACATGGCGAGACCTCGTCTCTACAAGAAATCAGAAAATTAGCTGGACATGGTGGCTCATGCCTATAGTTCCAGCTACTTGGAAGGCTGAGGTGGAAGGATCGCCTGAGCCCAGCGGGTCAGGACTGCAGTGGCTGTAAGCGTGCCTCTGCACTCTAACCTGGGCCACAAAGTGAGATTCTGACTCAAAAAAAAAAAAAGTCCATGGGGGACCTACATCACAAGGAGGCGCTTGTAGGCTGGGGCTATCCCCACCATGCCTTCTTCTCCCCAAAGGTCACAGGTGCTTTTTTAGACCCCACCTGCCAGATTGCATCCCAGGGCTGCTCCTCCCAAGGTGGGCCATCAACCCACCCCAACCCCAACCCCACCCCAGAGGGCCTTGTTTCAGAGGCTGGAGGCTACATAAGCTGGTGGTTAGGAGTGAAAGGTCTGCTATTCATGGGCTGCTTTGAGTTAGGCAACTTAATCGTGCTCTTTGTGCCTCAGTTTCCTCATATGTTTGATAGGACTTATAATCCCACTTCTTTGGGGTCTTCTAGGTGATTGAGTTCATATATCCAAAGCACCAAGGGCAGTGCCCACAAGAGGTGTTTTATATCAGCTTCTGCCCCATGCCATCATGTCCTTCACTTTCCCCTAAGTTGCATGTGACAGGCTGGTTGTGGCATCTGTATCTGGGTCCATGAAAGTGCCCAGGGAGGAGCAATGAGTCCAGAGATGCCAGGTCACATCATCAGGGTGACTTGAGCAGCAAGTGCCATCTGCTCATCCAGATCCCTGTGCACCAAGCCCTGTAATTTCTCACTGTAGTGGGCTGATGAGGGAAACATCTTCGTTTTGCAGAGGAGCAAATCAAAGCTTAGGTGAAATGACACACTCAGGGCCACAGCCTGGAAGCTGAAGGCTGGGACCCCCAGCCGCGATTGGGCCCTGCACTTCTCATCTCCTGAGTCCATGTGAGCAGCCATGGCTGTCAGTGCTCTTCAAATATAGGTGCATGTTAGAGTTGCCCGGGACTTGTTAAACACAGACTGTGGGGACCACCTTAGTGGTGATTCTGCATCTCGCCTCTGTGTTCCAAGACTAGGGTCCAGCCCCAGATATGCTGGAACAACCAAGAATATTTTTTTTAAAAATTAAAATGCTGTCCAGGCAAGTTAAACCAGAAGCCCTGGGGCATGGGTATTTTCAGCATTTCCAGGTGGATTTTGTGCAATTGGTGGATGACTGTCACCTGCAGCAGAAGGAACAGAGGTCAGGGCAGGACACTGAAAGGACCTAGGGCTGTGTGTCAGGAGACATGTCCGGTCACCATCTGTCCTGCCGCCTCCTGGCCCTGCTCCTGCAGCCTTGACTATCCACATTCGAAATGTGGGGTCTTGTTGCTGATGTTTTCTCTGAAGGTGTGGGTCTGTAGAGAGGCACAGCATGCATCCCAGCAGCCCTGGCCTCTCGGAGCTGTTGGCTCGGGAACATGACTTTGCACAGGTGGAGCCCATGACAGCTGATGGCATCAGAGGAGTTCTGTGCAATGTGACTCTGTGTCCTGCCAAGTGACCCTTGGAAGTCATTTTGTTCAGGCCACAGCGAATTCTATACAAAGAATTACCAGTGTACAAGAAGTGCTCTTTTTCTGGTTTTTCTTGTGGTAAGAAAAACAAAAATCACATTCTATAATGAAATAACTTGGACTTGATTACGTATCTCTGTCAGGGCCAGGAGAGGGACTGGTTGAGTTGAGTTGATCCAAAAAGGAGGCCATGATCATTTTTCCTCCTGTCATTGAACAACAGTTGCTTTTCAGTTTCTCTCTACCTTTTCCCCTTCATCTTCTTGTTCACATAAAAACACCCACTGAGCTCTCGAATCACCTGCACAAGAGACAGAAACCCAGGAAGGAGATAAAAGTGGAATGATGTGCTCATATTTCTCCTATCTTTATCTTGCTACAGCAAAACATGCTGCTTCTTCTTCTTCTTTTTTTTTTTTGAGTTGGAGTCTCACTCTGTCGCCCAGACTGGAGTGCAGTGGCTGTTCCCAGCCACTGCAGCCTCGACCTGCTGGGCTCCGGCAATCCCTCCACCTCAGCCTTCCAAGTAGCCGGAACTACAGATGCGTGCTACCACGCCCGGCTAATTTTTGATTTATTGTAGAGAAGATGTCTCACCAAGTTACCAGGGTGGGTCTCGAACCCTCGGGCCCAGGCAATCCATTCGCCTCGGCCTCCCAAAGTGAGCCACCGAGCCCGGCCCTATTTTTTTTTAACTTACTCACCAAGATGGACTTGGCTGCCTGCTCGCTTTCCTATATAGCTCCTTGAAACAAGGAAAATGATGTCTACTAGTGTATTCCATTAAACCAAGTAATGGAAATCCCACCTGTGGGGATTTTAGTCATGGCACTCTCCAGGAACAATTCTGGCTATCGCTGTTTGGTACAGAGTGGTGGGGATTGCAGAGAATGCAGCCCCTGCAGACACTGCTGTTGGGAAGGTATTTGAATATCCAGCCCATTGAATGAATAGTTGTAAGAACTTTGCAGCCCCGCTCCAGGAAAGGAGAAAGGCTCATTTGTCAGCCCAGGTTGTGTGCTGTGGGAGGGGATATTAAGTGACTGAGATGGGCTCTGAGTTGACTGCAGATGCCGTCTCAACTTTCTTGCACTGCCTGTATTCTGGAAGAAGCTCTGCTACTGTGGCTTCAAACAGAAGCTGTTTTGAATGGAGGATGTTATTGGAAACATTTACTGTCAAATGTAGAGGGAGGCAAGCTGTGATCTGACCTGCGACATCAGTGTCAGAAAGCCTCACCTGTCAGCTTTCCTTTTACGATGCATTTGTTCTTGCCTCCCGTTTCCCGTGCTCTGCCCTGTCTTGGGAAAGGCAGTCTGGCCTAAAGAAGCCCCTGCCCATCCCATGCCCTGCTTCCCAGTCTCCTCTCTCTCTCCAGGCAGTCACTCTGCTTGCCGTTTCCTGCGTTGGGAAACACTTTATCACCACCAGTCCACGCCATAGAAGGTCCAACCCCAGTTTCCGCTCTACTCCACTCAAGCACTATAGTAGTAGCCGGAGTTTTTCTACTAATCCGATTTTATCCACTTCTAGAGACAAATAAGATAATCCAAACCATAACACTATGCCTAGGGGCCATTATGACCCTCTTCACAGCAATCTGTGCTTTAACACAAAACGACATTTAAAAAATCGTCGCATTCTCTACC